>NC_083775.1:15231613-15265198 GCF_963514075.1 Conger conger | reverse complement strand
TGTGTGTGAGTGTGTGAGTGTGTGAGTGTCGTGAGTGTGTGAGTGTGTGAGTGTGCGAGTGTGCGAGTGTGCGAGTGTGCGAGTGTGCGAGTGTGCGAGTGTCCTCAACCACATGACCCACTGCCAGGCCGGCAAGTCCTGCCAGGGTGAGTGTGCGTGAGTGTGTGAGTGTGTGTGTGTGTGCCGCACCATGAAGAACGTCCTCAACCACATGACCCACTGCCAGGCCGGCAAGTCCTGCCAGGGTGAGTGTGTGAGTGTGTGAGTGTGTGAGTGTGTGAGTGTGTGAGTGTGTGAGTGTGTGAGTGTGTGAGTGTGTGAGTGTGTCCTCAACACATCACCCACTGCCAGGCCGGCCGGCGAGTGAGAGAGTGAGAGAGTGAGAGAGTGAGAGAGTGAGAGAGTGAGAGAGTGAGAGAGTGGAAAAGTAATTTAATCTATAGCAGGTACATATTTGACCCAGGTCTGATAGACTTGAGAGTGTGCCTACAGTAGATGGTGTCGTATGTCTTTGTGCATTGCCTGGATATGATCGGATCCTGCACATTTACCCATACAGGCATGTCCCAGGTGACTGAAACAATCAACCATCTTCCCCTCCCACCTCAGGTTAACTGAAATAATTCACTTTGCCACTTGGGTCCATTCATAAAAGGTGTCTGGTCATAGACAGCATGGCGTATTGCGTTGAATTTGGCCACCGTGGGATGTGAAAGGAAACGGAAAACGTGATAAGTGTTGTGCGGTTTGATTGTAGCTGGTGGTATTTGGGTACTGCTCTGAACAGGTCAGATTAAACCGTCTGTGTGGCTGCAGGCCCGAGAGGGCCAGACCGCCCGCAGGCTTCGCCGAACGGAAACCTGCTGTCCAGAGGGCCGTAGCCCCCCTCCCCCCCTTTGGACCAGGGCCCGAGTTGTATTGGGAGCCGCAGTAGTGGTTTGTCTTTTTTTTAAGTTTCTATTGAGCCAGCGCGAGGGCTCCAGTTTCACTGTAAATACTGGAGTGCCGGTACCTCCTCCTGTCCTGATCGTTTCGGTGAGTCACGGGCGTATTTCTATGGTTCCCTGCGTTGTTGCTAACCCCGTCAGATATCCAAAACACCGCTCCTGGGAACTTCCAGCATCACGCTTCTTGTGTGATGTTGCTCGTACTTCCCCTTGGTTTCCATGACTTGAGTTTCATGTGTCGATTTGACTTGTCTGGTTCTTTCCATTTTGGTAATGGTAAATGGTTGGAATTTCTATAGCGCCTTTATCCAAAGCGCTGTACGATTGATGCTTCTCATTCACCCATTCGTACACACACTCACACACCGACTCGGCGATTGGCTGCCATGCAAGGCGCCGACCAGCTCGTCAGGAGCATTTGGGGGTTAGGTGTCTTGCTCAGGGACACTTCTACACAGCCCGGGCTGGGGATTGAACCGGCAACCCTCCGACTGCCAGACGACTGCTCTTACAGCCTGAGCCATGTCGCCCCATTTTGTGTGATTCATTGCCAGACCATCCAAACTGTCAGATTCAAACTCTCATGTAACATCTTACTCATGCCACGATACTGTCTCTGCCTAATATTTGAAAGTAATACTGCCAGGTCCATGATTCGTTCGTTAGTGTACCTGAAAGTGTGTACGCGAAAATCTAAGTGTCTTTACTCATTTGGTTTCATTAACTTCTTTTCATCTGTCGCCCACATCTGTGTTTCAGAATGTCTGAGCACTCTTTGTATACAAAGATAATGTTGCGGTTAGCGTTTTATGACAACCTTCATGAAATGCAATAGATGCATTTCATTACTTTCAGTGGTTACGTCAAGTTGGTTGAATGGTTTTCCTGAAGTCTGACCATTTATTAAAATTTCCTAATTTCCTTTATTTTATTATAAGGAAATGTGTTCAGTAAACTACGGTTTACCGTACGTAGCGTTTTGAATAATATCGGTTCGTTCTGAATGGCCGAATCTGACGCATTAAACATTTCCAGTGTCTGAAGATGATTATAATAGATTTACTCTGTGCGGGTCAGCTCGGCTTGAAACGCGACGGCGGCCATTTTAAAGCATCACTCGCGGCCTGACGAAGGCTTCAGAGCTGAGGAACATGTCCCGCGGCGGGCGCAGGGCCGAGCTCAATCCAACCTTCGCCCAGACGGCGAGGGCGTCTGAACCCGGCGAGAGGCTTGGGTCCCAGCGCTGGCACTCTTCCCCTCCGGGCCGACGCGAGGCGGAAACCGTCTCCGACGCGTGGGCGGGCACGCGGCACAGCGCCCCGGGCGTTTATCCGCTCGAGCGGCGAGCGGCCGTTTGGCCGGCGGCAGCGGAACTGGAGCGGAGCGGGACGCTTGCGGCGTGGCGCTCGGCCTAATCCTAGTGTTGCGGGGATCTCGGTCGCCCCCGTCTCCCTCAAAAGGGCGCGTCTCGGCCCCCCCCCGCGCGGGAGTGCGTGCGGATGGGTCCGCGGGGAGCCTTCTACCCTGCCAGCAGCCCCCGTGTAATGCCACGGGGGATGGTGCGTGTTTCAAACACTGTTACTTGGAAATGCCCGTCCTTAATCGTGCATTAGGATCTGTTCCATTAGGGCGATTAGCGTTTCGTGTTAAATGACTGTTAGCAATGTTCAGTGAACTCTGGCAGTGTACTGAAAGCATATACACGTTGTTGCTGTTCACACTTGATTTGACAGAAAGCTTGTGCGTGTTATTTTGGGTTAACACTGATTTGACAGAAAGCTTGTGCGTGTTATTTTGGGTTAACACTGATTTGACAGAAAGCACGTGCATGTGTGTTGAAATTTTTCTGTCTACCTACCTAGTAGTGATCATGTTCAACAACATTGTGAGGAATTTGTTATGCGATGCTACTCCAGATAAGTAGTGATATCTCAGCAAGGACTCCAAATCCCAAAACCAAATTTTCTGGAGATGTTCATGCCATTGTAACCTAACTTTGGGGAAAATTTGAAACATTTTCAAATTCAGGGTTTGCAGATAAATGATCATTAACACCCATAACTCTGTTGCCTCTCATTTTGGTGTGAATGTAATACACAAGTAAAAGAGGAAATAAATTATACAAGCCATTTCTCTATGGCGTATAGTAATGTAGATACGGAGTCACTAATTTGCCCAAATGTTGATAATGATCCCAGATGAGTGTAATTTTGGTTCCAGGGGTTTCTTATAAGCATACGAAATCTCATTAAAATCTGTGACGATGCGGTCAAAAAACTGTTTTGACCCGGACATACCCACCGGTGCTATCAACACCTGTGCCTGTGTTCATTAACCCCCCTACCTGTGTTCATTAACACCTGTGCCTGTGTTCATTAACCCCCCTGCCTGTGTTCATTAACACCTGTGCCTGTGTTCATTAACACCTGTGCCTGTGTTCATTAACACCTGTGCCTGTGTTCATTAACACCTGTGCCTGTGTTCATTAACCCCCCTGCCTGTGTTCATTAACCCCCCTACCTGTGTTCATTAACCCCCTGCCTGTGTTCATTAACCCCCCTACCTGTGTTCATTAACCCCCTGCCTGTGTTCATTAACCCCCTGCCTGTGTTCATTAACCCCCTGCCTGTGTTCATTAACCCCCCTACCTGTGTTCATTAACCCCCCTGCCTGTGTTCCTGCCCCTGCAGTGGCCCACTGTGCGTCCTCACGGCAGATCATCTCTCACTGGAAGAACTGCACCCGGCACGACTGCCCGGTCTGCCTGCCGCTGAAGAACGCCAGCGACAAGCGCAGCCAGCAGCGTGAGTGCCCCTCCTCGTCCGCCGCGGGACGCCCTTTTCTCCTTCACTCCTTTTCTGCTCACGTGCCGCTCCGCTGCCGTGTCTCCTCTCCGTTCGGACGGGCGCAAGCGTCTTTTCGTCGCTCTCCGAGATGCACGGGTGTTGGGGGGGGCCCGTATTCAGTCAACGTTTGTGCGGGACGGTCCCGCTCTGGCTATCTCTGGCCCTGTCCCCTTTGCATTACATTACAAGACATTACATTTACATTTACATTTTTACATTTTAGTCATTTGGCAGACGCTTTTAATCCAAAGCGACTTACAAGTGCATAGGTTGTACCATAAGTCAAAGCATCACATCCAGAAACTAGCAAAATACGCATGAAATGCTGTTCTAAACATAGTTGTCATCATAATAATATTATTATTATTATTATTATTATTTTATTTTTTATTTTTTTTTGGGGTGGGGGGGGGGTTAGACAAGGATAGGGATATCAGAAAGGAGGGGCAGGGGAAATCAGGAGGGAGGACTAAGGTAGAGGCATTTAGCAGACGCTGTTATCCAGGGCGACGTGCGCTAAAGCGCAAACCAGAACCAGGGACAAGTGCGCTGAAGGGGCGAGCTTGGGCTGCTGGCCCTTTGGGCTGGCCGTCGCGTCTTGTTTCAGTACCACACCATCACTGGCTGAACTCCCCCAAAACCCAGCCCTTCAGCAAGAGGAGCCCGGCCACAGCCTGGCTAGCCGGAGCCCCTAAGCAGTGAGCAGCCTGCTCTGCTTCCAGTTCACCACCGAGGCGAGGCGCCCAACACCCTGCCGTCACGCCAGGCTTTATTTACCGTATTTTGTTGAGATTCTTTAAATGGCCCGCTAACTGGAGAGATGAGCATTCCCAGCTGCTGCCGTGAGCGAGTGTGACAGCTCGTCCAGCGCTGCTCCGGCCCGGCGGCGCCTCAGGCGCCACCTGCAGGTGGAGAGGGGCGGTGCAGGCCCGGCCGCAGAGCCGCCAGGGGCAGAGCGGATTCCGACAGGGCCGGACATCTGAGAGCTGGGGGGGAGGGGCTCCGGGGGGGGGGCGGGGCCCAGCCCGGGCCTGCTGTCTGATTGGCGGGTTATCCAATGACTGGTTTAAATACCCTGCTCCGGTCTCTCAGCCCTTCTGCAGCTCTGAGACTCGCAGCCCTGCTCCTGCCCTGCTCCAGCTCTGAGTCTCTGGGTCTCTGAGTCTCTGAGTCTCTGGGTCTCTGGGTCTCTGGGTCTCTGGGTCTCTGAGTCTCTGAGTCTCTGAGTCTCTGGGTCTCTGGGTCTCTGAGTCTCTCAGCCCTGCAGGCAGAGGCAGCTGCTTTTCGGGTTTCGGCTCCAAAGACCTGGAAATTTAATTGATCATTTCATCCTCATGCCGTATCAAATTTCTTCTCCCTTTCTTATTTTTTTCTTCCCTTTTCTTCCTTTTTTTCTTTCTAATTTCATCCAGAATTTTCACTGTCCTGACATTAATTGAAAATTATTATGTTTTTCCTGTTTCCTGTCGCTGAGTTACAATTCTGTTTCTGTATATGCACTTGATAATACCTTTCTGTCAGATTCTTCCCTGGCGGCAGCAGTCGATTTCTGTGCACGCCTGTGTGTGTGTGTGTGTGTGTGTGTGTGTGTGTGTGTGTGTGTGTGTGTGTGTGTGTGTGTGTGTGTGTGTGTGTGTGTGTGTGTGTGTGTGTGTGTGTGTGTGTGTGTGTGTGTGTGTGAGTGTATGCCTGTGTGCGTGTGTGTGAGTATACGCCTGTGTGTACGTGCGTGAGTGTAACTCTCTGTCTCTCCCGTGTGATTGACAGCCTTGCTGAGCTCCCCCAGTGCTGGTCTGCAGAACTCCATTGGTCAGGTGGGCACTGGTCAGCAGACCACGCCCTCCATCAGCAGTGCCACACCCATCGACCCCAGCTCCATGCAGAGGGCGTACGCCGCCCTGGGCCTTCCCTATGGCAACCAGCCGTCTGCGCAGACGCAGCCGGGCCCCGGACAGCCCAATGCGCAGACGCCCCAGCAGCACCAGCAGCAGCTGCGCTCACTCAATGCACTTGGTAACGGCTCAGTCACGCACACACGCACACACACGCACACACGCACGCACACGCACGCACGCACACATACACACACACGCACACACACACACATACACACGTGCACACACATACACGCACGCACGCAGATACACACACACACACACGCACACATACACGCACACATACACGCACACATACACGCACACACACACACACACACACACACACACATACACACACATACACATACATACACACCCGCACACACATACACACCCTTATAAAATTGATATTATACATGTGCACACACACTTCTAAAATTGATATTACACACACATTGTTATGTAGTACACACACACACATACTCCTGACATGTACATACTTTTTCCAATTGTAAAATGTACACACATTTTCTCCTCATATATACAGTAGCACCTCAGAGATCCAAACCTGGTATATCAATGCAAAATAGTAACTGCAAACACAAAAGATAACGTTCTTAATTGAGGAAAAACTGGAAGATTTATCGAAATGACACGAGGATGTGAGCTTGTTTAAAGAGTAGCCTCCAAGGAAAGTACCGCTTTTGATATGAAAAAGGACCAGGACAAAATTTGTTGTTGGCTGGAAGCACAAATCCACCAAAGACCACGCCACTAATGGCTACGGCCAATGCAAGCAGCGGCTTTCGTTTACCATCGGTGTTCATCCACGAGAGTGCGAAACCGTGTTGCTTTGCCAACGTCCATAGATGGATTTGTTTCTGATTTGGCTGTATTACAAGCTTACAAGTGTAGCCTATTGTTGGTTATTTGCTTGCAGTTATATGACCGTTGCAGTTTGAGCAAAGGCCATTGAGGTTATTGGTTTATTCTTACTCAGAATAAACTGAATTGAAATACATTTTTCCATTTCTTAAAAGCTTTGTATCAGTGTTTCGGAACGACCTTCATTCCCAATGCGTTCGGTTCTCTGAGGTTCTACAGTTATGTGTGTAATATTTATTGCGGTTTGCTTTTGCTTTATTTTTTTATAAACATTTGTATTTAGTTTCTTTGACTCTTTGAGTTTCTCTGAATGTAACTGTGCGTGTATGGGTGTGTGTGTGCATGCATTCATGTATGTGTGTGTGTGTGTGTGTGTGTGTGTGTGTGTGTGTGTGTGTGTGTGCATTCATGTATTGGTGTGTGTGTGCATGTATGTGTGCATGTGTACATGTATGGGGAGGTGTGTGCACGCATGTGTGCATGTATATGTGTGTGAGTGTGTGTGTGCATGTATATGTGTGTGAGTGTGTGTGTGCATGTGTGGGCCTGTGAGTGTGCATGTATTCATGTGTGGGTGTGTGTTGACATCTGGGTCCTGAGTCATACCCTCTCCCCTCCACAGGCGCTAGCCAGATGAACATGGGAGGCGGGGCCATGGGCGGGGCCTCATCAGATCAGGCCAACATGCACTCCGACTCGTCCATCCCTCCTTCGCTCAGCGCCAGGTGAGTCCCGCCCCCACACCCTCCCGCTAACTCACCTGCCCCCGCCCGCTAACTCACCTGCCCCCGCCCCCACACCCTCCCGCTAACTCACCTGCCCTGTGCTGTTAATGCGAACAGGAAGTGGACGTTGCGAATGTCGTAGTCTCAGACTTCTTGCGCTGGTGGGCTGTGGTGTGCTGCTTTTCATTCCAACCAATAAAGCTGCCTCAGTGGATCCCAGTTACTCTTTCAGCCATATGCATTTAACCGCATTGAATCAGAGAGTATAAGCAACAGTTGTTCTTTAGATGACACAAATAACACATTTTACTTTATACACATTACAACTCGAAACCTACAGCTCAAATTCAGCAAATAACTGAAAGAATTAATCTAGATCTGGTTTGAAGACCAGCATACTTACAGCCCTCCCTGGCACTGAGTTGGAGACCATTGTCCTCGGGCATTGTGGGAGTTGTAGTTTCCGTGCTGGTTGGTGGGTTGAGGATCTCTCTGACGGGGCCGGTGCTGGTTGTGCCCACAGCCAGCTGATGTCGGACGGGCCGGGGGCGGGCTCCCTGGGGAACCTGCCCACCGCCGCCCCGCTGTCCGCCAATAGTGCCAGGAAGGCGTGGCACGAGCACGTCACTCAGGACCTGCGCAACCACCTGGTGCACAAACTGTGAGTCCCAGAGCCCCCCCAGCCATCCGTCATTTCTCTCCCTCTCTCGCGCTTTCCTATTTTCTGTCTCTCACTCTTATTTCTCTGTCTCCCTTGCCTCTTTTTTTTGTCTTCATTCTGTCTCTTCTTTTTTCCTCAATCTCTGCTCTCTCACCTCTCTGGTCTCATACCTCATTGTCCCCCTTCTCGGTCCCTAATCTCTCTCCTCTCTCCTCTCTCCCAGTCTTCCTCTCCTCTCCTCTTTCATCATCCCGTTCTCCTCTTCTCCTCCCTGCAGTGTGCAGGCCATCTTCCCCACCCCAGACCCGGCGGCGCTGAAGGACCGGCGGATGGAGAACCTGGTGGCCTACGCCCGCAAGGTGGAGGGGGACATGTACGAGTCGGCCAACAGCAGGGTAAGAAGCCGACCCATACCCACCCTGTCCTGCCCTGTCCCGTCCCAGCCCACCTGTCCCCTCCCTGTCCCGTCCCGTTCTGACCCCCTGGCCCTCCTCCCGCAGGACGAGTACTACCACTTCCTGGCGGAGAAGATCTACAAAATCCAGAAGGAGCTGGAGGAGAAGCGGAGGTCCCGGCTGCTGAAGCCGCCCCCCATGGCCCCCGCCGGAGCCCAGCCGACCGGCCACCCCCAAACCAACGCCCTGGGCCCCGCTCCGGCCGGGAGACCCCCCAGTGAGTGGCCCCCACCTCCCCTATCGCTGGGGCCTGTGTATCTCCACTACCCCACAGTACACAAAATTAAATTATACTACCTCCCCTATCGCTGGGGCCTGTGTATCTCCACTACCCCACAGTACACAAAATTAAAGTATACTACCTCCCCTATCGCTGGGGCCTGTGTGTCTCCACTACACCACATTAAAGCATACTCCACTCCAGTTGACTACACTACACTAGTGCTCTCTGTGGTTTTGTCGGTGCGTTTTCAGTTGAATTTAGCTGTCGCTTCGGTAATCTCCCAGTTGCTGAGCGTGCCGTCAGCAGAGAAGGCGTTCTGCGCACGCGACTGCAGTAACACTTCGGCCGTACGTTCACCCACGTCTCGACCCACCCGCGTGGCCGGATGGCCTTGAGCCGCTCAGCCCACATAGCCCATCCTGACTCAGCCCTGTCGTAGTAAGGCGTTTCGTGTTTCTCAGACACTGCGGGGAAATGCCTGTTTTTTTTGTCTAACGTCCCAGCACTGATTATGATTCTGTTCCTCTCAGACGGACCTGTGGCGATGCACAACGTGCCAAATCAGATCATGAACCGCGTGCAGGTTCCCCAAGGTACCGCCTCCTCTCATTAACATTATTGCCATTTAGCAGACGCTCTTATCCAGAGCGACGTACAGTTGATTAGACTAAGCGGGAGACAGTCCTCCCCCTGGGGCAATGCAGGGTTAAGGGCCTTGCTCAAGGGCCCAACGGCTATATGGATGCACTGTCCTATCAGCTTTCCTGTTACATCATCAGCCTGAGACAGCCCTGCATGCCTTTGGCTTCTTCTCCTGGGGTGTTTCTCAAGTCCAAGAACGCAAGCATGTACTTGTGTTTTCGGGAAGTACGTTCTTGCCAAGTGTTCTTGATGAGAACGATCGTGCAAGAACGCAAGGACAGTCTTGCCTTCTTGGTATATGAAAACATAATACTGTACTGTTTCATTTTGTCATCGTCCCTGTAATGTTACGTACTCAGTTTTGAATACCGAGTGCCATGTCATTGTTTTTTTATTCAGTCCAGTCTTGGCAATGAAATTATTATTATTATTTTTTTCTGTAAATACGGTTTTCTTCTTACCTTTTGTTTTCTTTCGTGTCTTATACATTTTTTTTCATGCTTTAAATGAATCATTTTTGTTCTTTTATGCTCATCTACACAGCTCACTGTGGTAACTATGGCTGAAGCATCCTTATTTCAGTTTGTCAGGCTGTAGTGTAGAGTTGAGCAGGCTTAACTGGACAGGGTGAATGATGTTGGCTTAACTGGACAGGGTGAATGATGTTGGCTTAACTGGACAGGGTGAATGATGTTGGCTTAACTGGACAGGGTGAATGATGTTGGCTTAACTGGACAGGGTGAATGATGTTGGTTTAACTGGACAGGGTGAATGATGTTGGCTTAACTGGACAGGGTGAATGATGGTGGCTTAACTGGACAGGGTGAATGATGTTGGCTTAACTGGACAGGGTGAATGATGTTGGCTTAACTGGACAGGGTGAATGATGTTGGCTTAACTGGACAGGGTGAATGATGTTGGCTTAACTGGACAGGGTGAATGATGTTGGTTTAACTGGACAGGGTGAATGATGTTGGCTTAACTGGACAGGGTGAATGATGGTGGCTTAACTGGACAGGGTGAATGATGTTGGCTTAACTGGACAGGGTGAATGATGTTGGCTTAACTGGACAGGGTGAATGATGTTGGCTTAACTGGACAGGGTGAATGATGTTGGCTTAACTGGACAGGGTGAATGATGCGACCGCACTTCCCCTGCGGTCCAGGGATGCCGATGCTCGTTTAGACTGCTATTCTCTGCTGACTCATCACGGTAACATAATTCAATTAGCGTGTCTGGAGCCTTCCTAACCAAAGGGTAATTGTGTGTCTGTCTTCCACCTCTCCCCCTGTCTGCCCCCCCCCCCCCAGGGATGAATCAGTTCAGCCCCATGACGATGCAGAACGTGCAGATGTCCCAGCCTCCCATGGGCTCCCGCGCCTCCTCCCCCATGAACCACCCCGGGCAGATGAACATGAGCTCCGTTCCAGCGGTAATCCCCCCCCCCCCCCCCCCTCCCTGGAGAAATGGACTCTTCCGTTTCCTTATACACACTCTCAGCTGCCAGTGTTTCATTACATTACATTACAAGGCATTGAGCAGACGCTCTTATCCGGAGCGACGTACAACGAAGTGCAGATCAAACACAAGCGCAAGTGCGAAGAGGACCTGAGAGGACAGTACGGTTCCGAGCCCTAGTGAGTTCCGAGTCCCTCACACAGGGACGCAGGCTGAGCGTTGGGGAAGGGAAAGGGTATTTGAGGGGTTCTTTTTCAGCTTCGGTAACGATGCCGCTCCCAATTTAAGTGACTGTGGGGTCAGGTTTCAGAGTGACGCTCGACGGTTATTTTGGTATTCGTGCCATGAGTTTGCGAGTCTTTCCGTTGTTTCTGCTATGGTACGGTGTCAAAAGCTGTCGCCGCCATTTCTGTGGTGAACCGCCAGGCTTAGGAATGTGGTCCACCGCTTCGATGCTCTGGAATATAGAGACAAAAGAAGAGGCTGCTGGTCTCCGTTTGTCTCGTCCTTCATTTTGTGTGTGTGTGTGTTTCCATAGATGGGGATGTCCCCTTCCAGGATGCCCCAGGCCCAGGGCATGATGGGGAACCACGCGGGCAGCATGGTGGGCCAGACGGCCAGCCAGGCCCAGTTCATGGCCCAGACCCAGTTCCCCCCGTCCAGCGGGGGGGTGAATGTGAATGTGAACATGGTGCTGGGCCAGCCCGCCGCCCAGGCAGCTGTCACTCAGGTGAGAGGGGAAAAGCCCCCTTATATGGCCTTTTTGTTTTTTTTGCATATGTGTAAAATACCCCCGCGTGTGTGCAGGGCGTGTGTGCAGGGCGTGTGTGCAGGGCGTGTGTGCAGGGCGTGTGTGCAGGGCGTGTGGTGTACACAGGGCGTGTGTGCAGGGCGTGTGTGCAGGGCGTGTGGTGTACACAGGGCGTGTGTGCAGGGCGTGTGGTGTACACAGGGCGTGTGGTGTACACAGGGCGTGTGTGCAGGGCGTGTGGTGTACACAGGGCGTGTGTGCAGGGCGTGTGGTGTACACAGGGCGTGTGTGCAGGGCGTGTGTGCAGGGCGTGTGGTGTACACAGGGCGTGTGTGCAGGGCGTGTGGTGTACACAGGGCGTGTGACGGGCGTTAACAGCGTGCCGTGTGTGTTCTCTCCAGCAGCAGCAGCAGAACGCTAGCCTCCCCCTGAACGCCCTGGGCTCCATGGGCCCCCAGCTCCCCTGTGGCCCGGCCTCCCAGCCCCCCCTCCGCTCCACACCTCCACCTCCTCCACCCGCCTCCAGCACCGCCCCCAACCTGCAGCAGCACCAGCTCCCCGCCCCCCCGCAGGGCCCGCCCTCCGCCCCGGCCATGGCCACCCCGCCCGGCCGCACCCCCTCCCGGCCCCACACCCCCCTGCAGCCCCCCCCGGACCCCGCCGTGCAGCCTCCGGCCCCCAGCACCCCGGTGAGACTCCGCTCCGCCCAAACCCACCCCTCTCCACCCTGCGGCCCCCTTCTCTGGCTCGGGCAGAGGACGGCTTCTCCAGTCCCTCCGGTAACTACGGCAGCGATCATCCAGCGACGGCTTTTTCCACCCTCCCTTTACCTGGGAGTCAGGCGTGGAGACAGTCTGGCCAGTCAGTAGCACTAATTGTTCTGCTAATTACCTGGGAGAAAGAAAAACCAGGGCCGGATTTGATTATTGCTGAACTATCGGTTCAACCCATCACGTCGCTAGCTGTCGCGCCCCCCTAACGATTTAAGGGCTTGGCCCAGCAGTTCTTCCGGTGGATGATTGACAGCTCCCGGCAGCTGCGTTGTCTTCAGCCGTCGGTGAAGCCGTGCTCTGCCGCCATAACCCGCTGCGGTTCCCTCTCTCTCTCTCACGCTCTCCTCCGCTGTGTATCTGTTCCTGTCCTCCTGCTCCTCCTGCTTTAAGCCCTCCTCTCCTCTGACACTGCCGGAGTCCTGCTGCTGTCGAGCTCAGTGAAAGTGAAAGTCACCGGTGCCAAGACGAGTGGGGGAATTCAGACGGCGTTACTGTCGTAATCTGGGAGTGGCGATCTTCCCCCATATTTGTTCATCTCTGAGGGCACCTTCAGTGTAACCTGAGAGTCTGACTCCAGAGCTCATGAAACGGTGAAGACTGTCAAACCTACAGGAGTTCAGTTCCACCAGGGCTGCCCAACCCTCTTCCTGGAGATCTACCACCCTGTAGATTTTTCAATCCCACCCTAACAAAGCGCACGTCATTCAACTGCTAGAGATCCCATTGAGCTACTTGTTCATAGAATCTGGTGTTTCAAGTAATTTGGCACACTACATTCTACAAATAAGTAGCTCAATGAGATCTCTAGCAGTTGAATAATGTGTGCTTTGTTGGGGTTGGTGTGTAAACCTACAGGGTGGTTGATCTCCAGGAAAAGTGGGTTGGGCAGCCCTGGTGGAACTGAACCTCTGTACATTACATTGCATTACATCTTATCCAGAGCGACGTACAGTTGATTAGACTAAGCAGGAGACAATCCTCCCCTGGAGCAATGCAGGGTTAAGGAACTCGCTCAAGGGCCCAACGGCTGTGCAGATCTTATTGTGGCTCCACTGGGATTAGAACCACGGACCTTGCGTGTCCCAGTCATTTACCTTAACCACCACGCTACAGTCCGCTCTGTAGGTTTCTGCAGTTCCATGAGCTCCGGAGTCCGATGCCGCTTCTCTTCTCGCGTTGCGTCGTGGCGTCTCTCGACTGGCCCGGTCCGAACGTCCGTCTCTCTCTCTCTGTGGCGCCCCCAGCTCTCCCAGGCGGCGGCCAGCATAGACAACCGCGTGCCCACCCCGGCGTCCGTGGCCGAGGTCCACTCCCAGCAGGCCCTGCCCGACCTCCCCGCCCCCGACGCCAAGCCCCACCCCCGGGCCGACGAGCAGGACTTCCACTCCGGCAAGACGGAGCCCAAAACAGAGGTGCGTTCCCCGCCCGCGCCCCCCGTGCTCAGCCCTGGAGCCGGGCGTAGCCGCGCCCAGCTCCGCACCCCTGCGTTCAGCCCAGTTGTGTTGCAGGACGCGTTCTCATTTCTCAATCCTTTTTGTAGTCTCTGCTGATCTAACCGGGAATATAAACCCAAGGGTGGCAGAGCGCGCTGTTAATTTTGGCGTTCACGAACGTACCGCTCTGCCCCTCCAGCAGGAGGACGACACGAGGCCGCAGGCAGTGAAGAAGGAGGAGCCTGATGGGGCGGAGCCAAAGCAGGAGCCAATGGAGGTGGAGGAGAAGAAGCCCGACATAAAGGTGGAGCCCAAAGAGGAGGAGGAGGGCGGAGCCAACGGCACGGCCTCGTCCACCTCCCCTTCCCAGCCGCGGAGGAAAGGTGAGAGAGCCAGGCCCTTTAAAGCGCCCTTTTCCCCCCCCACACCTGGGTCAGTTGCCGAGCTTGGGCGCGGCGTATTGGAACCAATGAAATGCTCTCGAAAAAGGTATCAACCTTCCGGTTTACATTTACATTTACATTTTAGTCATTTGGCAGACGCTTTTAATCCAAAGCGACTTACAAGTGCATAGGTTCTACCATATGTCAGAGCATCACATCCAGAAACTAGCAAAATACACAGGAAATGCTGTTCTAAACAGTTGTCATCAGAAGTGCTATTTTTTTTGGGGGGGGGGTTAGACAAGGATAGGGATATCAGAAAGGAGGGGTAGGGGAAATCAGGAGGGAGGACTAAGGTAGAGTTTGAAAAGGTGGGTTTTGAGTCTGCGTCGAAATAGGGGGAGGGGCTCGCGGTTGACTCGATTGCACCAGGTAAGTGTGGAAATCCAAAGCGATTACGCATTTGACCCAGGTCTGACGACCTCCAAACCCCCCCCCCCTGTCCTCCACCCGCTGTCGGTCCCCCTGTGCACTGACGGTCGCCCCCTCCCGCTCCCCGCAGTCTTTAAGCCGGAGGAGCTGCGGCAGGCCCTGATGCCCACGCTGGAGGCGCTGTACCGCCAGGACCCCGAGTCCCTGCCCTTCCGCCAGCCCGTGGACCCCATGCTCCTGGGCATCCCGGTGAGTGCCCCGCGCCCGGACCCGGGCCGAGGGGCGGCCCCGCTCTCTCTGGCTTTCCCCTGAGACACTGCTCACCCTCGCTTTCTGACTGGCCCAGCGATTCACCCTCCCGATCACCGACCCAACTCTCTCATTCGCTGATTCACTCTCCAACTGGCTCAGTCACTGCCTCACTCACTCATCCACTCATTCACTCACTCACTGATTCACTGAGCAGCTCATCACTGCCTCACTCACTCATCCACTCATTCACTCTCTTCAATTCAGTCACGTGCCCAACTCATTCATTCACGCCCTGCCTGACTGCCTGACTGCCAGACTGACTGGCTCACTTACTGCCTGACCCACTTACTGACTGACTCACCTTCTGACTGACTCACCTTCTGACTGACTCACCTTCTGACTGACTCACCTTCTCACTGACTCACCTTCTCACTGACTCACCTTCTCACTGACTCACCTTCTCACTGACTGACTCACATACTGCCTGACTCACCTTCTGACTGACTGACTCACCTTCTGACTGACTGACTCACCTTCTGACTGACTGACTCACTCACCTTCTGACTGACTGACTCACCTTCGGACTGACTGACTCACCTTCGGACTGACTGACTCACCTTCTGACTGACTGACTCACCTTCGGACTGACTGACTCACCTTCTGACTGACTCACCTTCTGACTGACTCACCTTCTGACTGACTCACCTTCTCACTGACTCACCTTCTCACTGACTCACCTTCTCACTGACTCACCTTCTCACTGCCTGACTCACTTACTGCCTGACTCACCTTCTCACTGACTCACCTTCTCACGGACTCACCTTCTCACTGCCTGACTCACTTACTGCCTGACTCACCTTCTGACTGACTGACTCGCCTTCTGACTGACTGACTCACCTTCTGACTGACTGACTCACCTTCTGACTGACTGACTCACCTTCTGACTGCCTGACTCACTTACTGCCTGACTCACTTACTGACTGACTCACCGCCTGACTCACTTACTTACTCACTCACTCACTGACTCACTCAGAGTGACTCACTGACTCTCTCCTGTGCTCCAGGACTACTTTGACATAGTGAAGAACCCCATGGACCTGTCCACCATCAAGCGCAAGCTGGACACGGGGCAGTACCAGGAGCCCTGGCAGTACGTGGACGACATCTGGCTCATGTTCTACAACGCCTGGCTGTACAACCGCAAGACCTCGCGCGTCTACAAGTACTGCTCCAAGCTGGCCGAGGTGTTCGAGCAGGAGATCGACCCCGTCATGCAGGGCCTGGGCTACTGCTGCGGCCGGAAGGTCAGCCTTTCCCCCGTTTCATTTCACTCTTTCCCTCTATTCCTCCGTTTCTCCACTTCGGAATGCCCAGCCATACGTTCATTCGCCCTCATTTGAAATGCAGTGAGGGTAAGACTTCAGGGTGAGGGAGAGCGTGATCGTTTGAGTCGGTTCGTCTGGATGTACCAGAAACCTCGATTCATTACTTTATAGCGCTGCTCACTTCAAGGCGTAATGAAGTACCTAACTGAGTCAGTAAACCGCACTGGCAGGAGTACCCGACTCGACTGTGGTTTCAGCACGTCGGTTACCCTTTTGCTGAGTTACTGTGTCGTCTGTCCCACATCAAAGTTTGTGTCGAGCGCCTTCTGAGCGAGGGGGTTTTCAGACTGGGTCCTGAGCCAAGCCCGTGTGTGCTTTTCATCTCTTGATCAATTAAGGTTCTTCCATCGTTTCCCCCCCCCTTAAGCGCTGGCTCTGCCACATTATCACAGTATAAAGGGTTTTTTAGCTCATCGCCTTTGCTTCGGTTTTGCCTTCATTACATTACATTACATTACATTACATTATTGGCATTTGGCAGACGCTCTTATCCAGAGCGACGTACAACAAAGTGCATACCCATAACCAGGGATAAGTTCGCTGAAAGACCCTAGAGGGAAGTACAATTTCAACTGCTACCTGTACAACAAAGATAAGGACGAGGGCCAATTATAATTTTTTTGAACAAAGAAACAAACAACAGAGCAAAAGTGACCAAAGTTAACTATCCAAACACTGCTTACCTAGCCAACTAAGAATACCGATACACAAAGCAAGTCACAGAGACAACAATTAAGGTTCACAGGGAGGTAGGGAGGGATGGGCAGCTCCTGGTTTTCATAAATGTTTCGGTCGCCAGCCGAGACAGAATTTCAGCAATTAGAAGCACGACCATTTCTCCTGTCTTACCGTTTCAGAAATGAAACGTGCGAAGGTTTCCACGGGAGTCGCTGTCCTCACGCGGCGTTAAAGTAAAGCGTTAATCTGCCTGATTTGAAAGCCCTGGGACGGTGAGAGGACATTGGCGTAAAGTGCCCCCGTGGTCGTTTCTCGCTTAATGTGGCTTTAAAATGGCGCTGAACCCATCCCTCAGTGGACCTGCTAAGTGTTTAATTAAGTGCGGTTAACAGCCCGTTACAGTTGAGAGCCGGCACGCAGGAGAAGGCTTCGAGGGCGGAGTCCGAACGCCCCGGTTCTGAATTGGCCGGTGGCTGCAGAAAGCGTCCCGTTGCTGGAACGCTTCGTCGACGTCATAACCGCTGCCACTGCATTGCAGCAACGTTGTGAGAACGTTCTGTGTCGGCTCGGGCTGCGCTAACGGTAGCACTGAGACTGTGGACCAAAAACCCTCTCTCTCCTCGTTTCCGCAGTACGAGTTCTCCCCTCAAACGCTGTGTTGCTACGGGAAACAGCTGTGCACCATATCCAGGGACGGCACCTACTACAGCTACCAGAACAGGTAAGAGGGCGGGGTTCTGCAGGCCGGGGGCCTTTCCCTGGCGTGGGGGGGCATGTCGCGATCCGTTTTTCCTTTTTCTCTGGACGAGTGGTGGGGCAGCCGACCCTCAACCCACACGTAACCCTTCCGGCTCGACCAGGGGTTCGATTCTGTGCCTCCACACTTAAACATGGTGTTACCCCTTCTCTGTCTGTAACCCTCTCTGTGTTCCCCCGTATGAATCAAGTGAAAACACGAAAAACACACGTCCCCTAAAATGTGTCAGTTATTGTGTCCGCCAGAGATCAAGTTGTAAAAAAAGCGTTGATGAGGCAGGACTTGGCATGGCCGTGAGTGGGGGCTGGGCTGGAGGTTTGCGGGTTCTGGTGGCGCTCTGTGGCGCTCTGTGGCGCTCTGTGGCGCTCTGTGGCGCTCTCTGGTGCTCTCTGGCGCTCTCTGGCGTACGCATGCCGTGTGCTGTCCCAGCGTGGCTGCAGTATCTCAAGCAGGACCGAGGGCTCAGCCTGACGCAGGAGGTGGGGAAACCATCTTAACTCCTCCCTCCCTCCCTCCAGCGCTGTAATGGGACCCTGCTCTGTTGTGCTTGTCGAATGCACGCAAGGAACGAAATATGGCATTTTTCTACAAAATGACCGTTTTCTCATACTGCTCCACTGCTCCCCCTGCTGTCCGCATTGCGCTACAGCAGGGCAATTTCTGCCCTTTAGTGCCGTCGTTGCATCAGGTGAAGTACTGTGAATTCCAGAGCACCTCTTTTGTTTATTTACACGTTGTAAAATCTCCGATTAGGAAAAGAGATGACTGTTGGAGATCTGCCTTGGCAAATACAGAGATCCTTATTGACGTTCTCAACAGCAAGTGGGACTGCGGATTAGACATGAACTCTTGCTTGTGTAACATGATGGAGATTGTGCGATTTTGGCAGTAGCCCACGCAGAATGGTATGGGAAGAAAGGCCTGGCAGCATTTGTGTTCTTACAGCGTGACTAAGGGTAACAGGGCCCTGCAAGTTAGTGACTTTAATGTGGCACCAGGGAGAGCTAAAGGGAGCGGAGTGAAGTCCTGTGCGCTCAGTCTGCACCGATGTCTCCGTCTCTCACTCCCCCTGCCTCCTGTCTTATTCCAGTTATTTATTCCTTCTTTATGAAGCGCGGATAGTCTCCATATTTAGTTTCCTTCGTTCAGACGGGGAGGGTTACAGATCGAGGTAGGATGGCAGCCATGGCTCTCATGCCTAGTTGCCCCCCCCCCCTCTCATTGCCCATACCCCCACTCCTCACAGCCAGCATAACTCCCCCCCCCCCCCCCCCTCGCCACGGTTTATTCAACTTCACATCCAGAGCGTTCCCCCCTGGGATGAGGGGTTTCCGTCTGGAGAACGTGTCCTCTTTGACAGGACCCCGAGAGCGTGAAATCTGGGTTCGCTCCGGCTCATCCCCGGGTGTGTCTCTCTCTCACAGGTATCACTTCTGTGAGAAGTGCTTCAACGAGATCCAGGGCGAGCGCGTCACCCTGGGAGACGACCCCGCCCAATCGCAGACGTGAGTGTTCGCCCTCCTCCGCTCGCGCGCCGCGTTTGTGAACGCGCCTTCAGGCGTACGCCGGATTAAACTGTGAACATCGAGCCTGTCCTGTTTCACAGTGCGGATTCAGGTTTTCTGTGCTCTGTCCCGCTGTGCCTTTGTATTTCCCGCACAGTATGAATTTTAACTGAACGCTGTAGTTTTGGGAAGATCATTTCCCCTTTTGTGTTGGGCTGCTTGACCCCCTGATGTCGAATAACTGGTGTGACAAATTGCCTTAAAATGCTTAACTCCCTTTCTCCCTCTCCCTCCATCTCTCTGTTTATTACTCTCTCCGCAGTATGATATCGAAAGACCAGTTTGAAAAGAAGAAGAACGACATGTTGGACCCCGAGCCGTAAGTGTCCGCAGAATCACATGTGTGTAGCAGAACCACACGTGTTGCAGAACCACACGTGTAGCAGAATCACATATGTGTAGCAGAACCACACGTGTTGCAGAACCACACGTGTAGCAGAACCACACTAAATCCTGAGTGTCATTCACGCAAGGAACGAAAGCAGAACATGTAGCAGAACCACACTTGTAGGAGAATCACACTTGTGGCAGAATCACACGTGTAGTGGGTGTCTCCGTGGCGCAGCCTGTAGAGCATTGACCGCATGCTCATTGCGAGCCGCGACGTCGGCGGTCGGCGGAATCCGACCGTCCGACATTTGTCGCATGTCTTCCCCTCTCTCTCGCTCCCGTTCTTCCTGTCTCTCTATACTATATACTGTCCAATAAAGCTGAAAAAGGCCTAAAAAATATCTTTAAAAAAAAAAGAATCACACGTGTAGCAGAATCACACGTGTAGCAGAATCATGACCCCTAAATTCAGTTTGAGACCTGTGCCTGTCCCGTACCCTGCTGTGATATACAGGGACACTTAATTCTGGATTAAAAGCCAAGTCCTTCTGACAGAGAGCTATGGCAGGATATAGGACTCGGGTGGGGAGCGCTTGCTGGTTTATTATTTTTGTCTGGTTTGTGAAAGAAATGTTGGGCAGACTCCATATTTGCTGGTCAAATTGTCCCATTTACGTCCATTATGTGTATGAAAAAGTAGCCATTGGGAAGGTTCAGGGTTCAGTCTGACTGCTAAATCCTGAGTCTCATTCACGCAAGGAACGAAAGCAGAGAACATGTAGCAGAATCACACGTGTAGCAGAATCGCATACATGTAACAGAATCACAGGCATGCAGCAGAATCCTGTACATGTACATGTTGCAGAATCACATACATGCAGCAGAATCACAAACGTGTACATGTTGCAGAATCACATACATGCAGCAGAATCACAAATATGTACATGTTGCAGAATCACATACATGCAGCAGAATTGCGCATACACAGTAGAAACTGTGACAAGCAGCAACAAGCTGCTCCTCTGACTCACCCCGCATGGTTCTGGTTCCGGTTCTGGTCCGGTCTGACCCAGTGTCTCTCCCCTCATTGCAGGTTTGTTGAGTGTAAAGACTGTGGGCGCAGGATGCATCAGATCTGTGTGCTGCACTACGACGTCATCTGGCCAGCAGGGTTAGTGCACACGCCATAATGGAAGGGAATGAGGAGTTACCATATGTAAAAACATGTGCTGTACATGTATGAATGAATTACAATCTGGTCTTTTCTCCTCCTCCATCAGGTTCATCTGTAATAACTGTTTGAAGAAGTCTGGAAAAACGCGGAAGGAGAACAAATTTGCTGCCAAAAGTGAGTGGCTCTTGGCCTGATCACCCATCCTGAACTGCTTCTGCTTCTGTAAAAATATCCAGCTGTAGAAATGGAGTGTATGTAAAAATAAAAAAAATAAAAACATTTGTACTTGGAAAAAAGAGTAGCTGTGGATAAGATTTTCAGTTAAATGTAAGTGTAATGTAAAGCCCTACTCCAGGACCTCTGGTGTTAGGCCTGCCCTGATGTGTGTGTGTGTGTGTGTGTGTGTGTGTGTGTGTGTGTGTGTGTGTGTCCCAGGGCTCCAGACCACCAGGCTGGGCATGTACATAGAGGATCGGGTCAATAAGTACCTGAAGAGACAGAACCATCCGGAGGCCGGGGAGGTGTTTGTGCGAGTGGTGGCCAGCTCCGACAAGACCGTGGAGGTCAAACCTGGCATGAAATCCAGGTGAGGGGCAGCCTGACTGCTCACCTGTGCAACTGCCTGCACAACAGCACCTGCTCTCGTGACATCACCTGCTCTCGTGACATCACCTGCTCTCGTGACATCACCTGCTCTCGTGACATCACCTGCTCTCGTGACATCACCTGCTCTCGTGACATCACCTGTTCTCGTGACATCACCTGCTGTCGTCACGTCACCTGCAAGCTTGTATCTTAAGGGGCTTGATTCGTGAGATGCGACACAAAACCCTCTAAAGAATGGGACATCCTGATGGCTTTAATGGAGATGAGTGAATGGAGATTACCCCTAAATTCAGTTTGAGACCTGTGCCTGTCCCATACCCTGCTGCGATATACAGGGACACCTAATACTGGATTAAAAGCCAAGTCCCTCTGACAGAGAGCTATAGCAGGATATAGGACTTGGGTTGGGTTTTGTCTGGTTTGTGAAAGAAATGTTGGGCAGAGTCCATGTTTGCTGGCCAAATTGTCCCCCCTGACTGCTAAATCCTGAGTGTCATTCATGCACTTTGTCACTGCCGGTATCATATTTTCATCAAGTTCGAGAAACGTCCTTTTTATGCTTACCTGTTCTTCTCTCTTTCTACCTTATTTCCCTTCTTTCTCCCTCCCTCCCTCCCCAGGTTTGTGGACACGGGTGAGATGTGCGAGTCCTTCCCATACAGAACCAAAGCACTTTTCGCGTTCGAGGAGATCGACGGCGTGGACGTCTGCTTCTTCGGGATGCACGTCCAGGAGTACGGGTCCGAGTGCCCCTTGCCCAACACCAGGTGAGCGAGCCGCCACGCCCGCCACCGTCGCCCCCGACGACGCGAGCGCGTTCCGCCCTCACTGACGTGCGGCCGTTCCTCCTCCTCCCTCCTCCGCAGACGGGTGTACATATCCTACCTGGACAGCATCCACTTCTTCAGACCGCGCTTGCTGAGGACCGCCGTCTACCACGAGATTCTCATCGGCTACCTGGAGTACGTCAAGAAGCTGGGGTAGGTTTCCGCAACACGCCTCCCTCTGCCCGTCAACGCCAACGCCGCCACGCAAACACATGCCATGCACACAACGCACACACACATCCCACACTTTTCTGTGAAGCTAAGTGAATTGTATATGACTAGAATTGTCACAAGTTGGAAAAAAATCTTGGTGCTTTCCTCCCTTGGTGCTTTCCTCATGAAAATGAAGTCATGGTAACACAGAGTGTCATGGTGTCATCGGAGCAGACGGGTCATGTTTGCTGATTGTTTGGGTGTCTGTGTGTGTGTCTCTCTCAGGTACGTGACGGGTCACATTTGGGCCTGCCCGCCCAGCGAGGGGGATGACTACATCTTCCACTGTCACCCCATCGACCAGAAGATCCCCAAACCCAAGCGCCTGCAGGAGTGGTACAGGAAGATGCTGGACAAGGCCTTCGCCGAGAGGATCCTGCACGACTACAAGGTGGGTCCCTGCGGGCCCCCTCCCACAGTTGAAGTTGGGTTTGGTTGGTTGGTTTGAGGGTTTGGAGGTCGATGGTCAGTCTCCTGCCCTGAAGTTGGGTTTGGTTGGTTTGGTTTGAGGGTTTGGAGGTCGATGGTCAGTCTCCTTCGGGTTGTGACGTGTGTCTCTGTGCATTCGCTTCATAGGACATCTTCAAGCAGGCCACGGAGGACCGCCTGACCAGCGCCAACGAGCTGCCCTACTTCGAGGGAGACTTCTGGCCCAACGTCCTGGAGGAGAGCATCAAGGAGCTGGAGCAGGAAGAGGAGGAGCGGAAGAAGGAGGAGAACACGGCGTCCTGCGAGACCCCCGAGGTGAGATCCTCCTGGCTCATCTGCTAATCCCTTTGTCTATAGACCCGCTTAATCACTGCAGTTCTCAAGCTCCTTGCCTGCTGATTTGCCCTGCTGACCTTATTTGCCGGTTTTCTCTCCATCACGCATTATTCATGTCCTGTTGGCAGCAGCGACTCGAAGGCTTCCTCTGAACGGGGCCGGGCTGCCTGCCACTGGCTGATATTAGCCAATTAAAAAGCATTTCCATTGCATCCAGTGTCAGGGAGTCGCTTGTCAATCACCAATTGCTCCAGTCATGTTTGGGGTTCAATGTGGTTCCATCACTAGTTGCATTAGAATCAGTCAGCAGGCACTCTTAATTGGAGAGAACTATGGGGTTCCTTGCTTATATTTCCATGTTTGTCCGGAGCTTGCATGTTTAATCTGTGGGCTTGAGTGTCTGACCACCCCTCATCAATACCTATAAGAGCAGTCTGACCTTATATTCAGGGGCGACATGGCTCAGGCAGTAAGAGCGGTCGTCTGGCAGTCGGAGGGTTGCCGGTTCGATCCCCCGCCCGGGCTGTGTCGAAGTGTCCCTGAGCAAGACACCTAACCCCCCAAATGCTCCTGACGAGCTGGTCGGCGCCTTGCATGGCAGCCAATCGCCGTCGGTGTGCGAGTGTGTGTACGAATGGGTGAATGGAGAAGCATCAATTGTACAGCGCTTTAGATAAAGGCGCTATACAAATGCCTGCCATTTACCATTCATATTACCCGAGAAATTGACGAGATGGCGAGAGTGAGCGGAGGCTGCAACAGCGGCAGAGGCGGATTCTCCAGGCTAAAGCAGGGGCGAGACGCTCGACTGCGTTTCACACGGCAGCGTTATTTCCCCCAGGGCGCCCCGGCAGACAGCAAGAACGCCAAGAAGAAGAACAACAAGAAGACCAACAAGAACAAGAGCAGCCTGAGCCGCGGCAACAAGAAGAAACCGGGGATGCCCAACGTGGCCAACGACCTCTCCCAGAAACTCTACGCCACCATGGAGAAGCACAAGGAGGTGGGCCTCGTCCCCTCACGTCTAACGCGCTTTTTTCCCCTCCTTCCTTGGGCGTTCGCGCAGGCGTATACGGGCTGAGCGAGGGCAGACGGATGCGTCCGAACGCTGTGACGGCGACTTATTTTGCCATGAGAACGGATGTTTCGGCCTCGTCGCGCTTCGCGAAAACCTGACGGAGGCTCTTCCGGTGAAGGCCCGTGCGGTCGAAACTCGTGCTCATGGCAAAATAAATACTGTCGTTTTGGAATGTCAAGCATCCTGTGGCCCGGCACTTTTTGGTAACTTGCCCCTGATAGGATTCAAACCCCCCCCCCCCCCCATCCTCCCTAGCCTGGGTCTATTAGCCATTTGTTCAGAATTAGCCTGGGTCTATTAGCCATTTGTTCAGAATTAGCCTGGGTCTATTAGCCATTTGTTCAGAATTAGCCTGGGTCTATTAGCCATTTGTTCAGAATTAGCCTGAGTCTATTAGCCATTTGTTCAGAATTAGCCTGGGTCTATTAGCCATTTGTTCAGAATTAGCCTGGGTCTATTAGCCATTTGTTCAGAATTAGCCTGGGTCTATTAGCCATTTGTTCAGAATTAGCCTGGGTCTATTAGCCATTTGTTCAGAATTAGCCTGGGTCCGTTAGCCATTT
This sequence comes from Conger conger, assembly GCF_963514075.1. Taxonomy (NCBI): domain Eukaryota; kingdom Metazoa; phylum Chordata; class Actinopteri; order Anguilliformes; family Congridae; genus Conger; species Conger conger. The sequence continues at coordinate 15,240,513 of NC_083775.1, read as the reverse complement.
GTTCAGAATTAGCCTGGGTCCGTTAGCCATTTGTTCAGAATTAGCCTGGGTCTATTAGCCATTTGTTCAGAATTAGCCTGGGTCTATTAGCCATTTGTTCAGAATTAGCCTGGGTCCGTTAGCCATTTGTTCAGAATTAGCCTGGGTCCGTTAGCCATTTGTTCAGAATTAGCCTGGGTCTATTAGCCATTTGTTCAGAATTGTCCTGGGTTAAAGTGACCGGTTGATCCCCCCACCCCAGGTGTTCAGAATTGTCCTGGGTTAAAGTGACCGGTTGATCCCCCCCACCCCATGTGTTCAGAATTGTGCTGGGTTAAAGTGACCGGTTGATTCCCCCACCCCAGGTGTTCAGAATTGTCCTGGGTTAAAGTGACCGGTTGATCCCCCCCACCCCAGGTGTTCAGAATTGTGCTGGGTTAAAGTGACCGGTTGATTCCCCCACCCCAGGTGTTCAGAATTGTCCTGGGTTAAAGTGACTGGTTGATCCCCCCCCCCAGGTGTTCAGAATTGTCCTGGGTTAAAGTGACCGGTTGATCCCCCCACCCCAGGTGTTCAGAATTGTCCTGGGTTAAAGTGACCGGTCGATTCCCCCACCCCAGGTGTTCAGAATTGTCCTGGGTTAAAGTGACCGGTTGATCCCCCCCCCCCCAGGTGTTCTTTGTGATCCACCTGCACTCGGGCCCGGTCATAAACACGCTGCCCCCCATCATGGACCCGGACCCCATGCTGTCGTGCGACCTGATGGACGGGCGGGACGCCTTCCTGACGCTGGCGCGGGACAAGCACTGGGAGTTCTCCTCGCTGCGGAGGTGCAAGTGGAGCTCCATGTGCATGCTGGTGGAGCTGCACAACCAGGGCCAGGACCGCTTCGTCTACACCTGCAACGAGTGCAAGCACCACGTGGAGACGCGCTGGCACTGCACCGTGTGCGAGGTGAGCCGGGGGGCGCCCCGGAGCGGCGCCGCTCCCGTTCGGGGATCGAGGTTCATCTTAGCCCGTCTGGGGTCGGCCTGTAGCGTAGCGGTTAAGGTAAATGACTGGGGAAACCCGCAAGGTCGCCGGTTTGATCCGGTTTGATCCGGTTTGATCCCCGGTGTAGCCACGGTAAGATCCGCACAGCCGTTGGGCCCTTGAGCAAGGCCCTTAACCCCGCATTGCTCCAGGGGAGGATTGTCCTCCTGCTTAGTCTAATAAACTGTATGTCGCTCTGGATAAGAGCGTCTGCCAAATGCCAATAATGTAATGTAATTTGGGGTTGACCAGTGCTGCCATTTTAGGAGCATATGTCCCTGATGTGTGCTAACTGGAAAAATAATTGTAAGAGCACATCTACTTAGTTGGCATACATTTTGTGTTCCTGAATTTTTCGAGCGCATGTGCGCCTGGGAAAATGTTCGCATCGAGCCCAGGCATCTCTTTGCCGTTTTGTCTTCTGTTCATGAGTACAAAAGATATGGTGGGTAATTGGTTTGTAAAAACCTGAGGCGGAGATGCTACACTGCCATCTGTTCGGATCCTAAACTGAAAAAAATGTACCGAGTAACCTGCTGCACTTACAGACTGACGGGCGGCGTAAATAACGTGCGCTGGTGTGACATAAAGCCGTCCGAGCGGTTCATTATACTCACACGTCCGGCCCGGCTCTGACATCCGGCCGTCTCCCGATGCCTCCCTCCTAACTGACGTGTGTGTTTCCCCCCCCTCCCTGCAGGACTTTGACCTGTGCATCAACTGCTACAACGCCAAGGGCCACGAGCACCAGATGCTGAAGTGGGGCCTGGGTCTGGACGACGACAGCGCGGGCGCGGGGGCCGAGGCCTCCAAGAGCCCGCAGGAGAGCCGGCGCCTGAGCATCCAGCGCTGCATCCAGTCCCTGGTGCACGCCTGCCAGTGCCGCAACGCCAACTGCTCGCTGGCCTCCTGCCAGAAGATGAAGCGCGTGGTGCAGCACACCAAGGGCTGCAAGCGCAAGACCAACGGCGGCTGCCCCGTGTGCAAGCAGCTGATCGCCCTCTGCTGCTACCACGCCAAGCACTGCCAGGAGAACAAGTGCCCCGTGCCCTTCTGCCTCAACATCAAGCACAAGCTGCGGCAGCAGCAGCTGCAGCACCGGCTGCAGCAGGCGCAGATGATGCGCCGGCGCATGGCCACCATGCAGGGCCGGGGGGCCCCCAGCCTGCCGTCGCCCCCGACGCCGTCCGCTCCGGGGACGCCCACCCCCCACCAGCCCCCCCCGCCGCAGCAGCAGCAGCAGCAGCCCGGGGCCCCGCAGACGCCCCAGCCCCAAGCGCCCCCGCCCCCGCCGGCCCCGCCCGCCAACCCCGCCATGGCCATGTCCCCCTCCTTCCCCGGCGGGCCGCGCCCCGGCCCGCCCCCCGCGGCCCCCCTGTCCCAGGGCAAGCCGGGCCCGCAGTCCTCGCCCCTCCACCAGCAGCCGCAGCAGGGGCAGCAGCAGGGGCAGTCCCCGCTGCCCCTGGGGCCCGGGGGGCAGGGGCAGGGGCAGCCCCCGCCCCCGCTGGCGGCGCTGAAGGTTGCGCGGCACATCGAGCGCGTGGCGCAGGCCCAGCAGCAGCACCAGGACTACCGGCTCAACGGGCACGCCATGGGGCACCCCCGCATGCAGGCCCCCATGCAGATGGTAGGGGGCCCCCGAGGGCCCGCGGTCATGCAGGCCATGCAGCCCGGCCAGTGGGGCCCCCAGGGGCCGATGCAGGTCCCTCAGCAGCCTCCCCAGCAACAACAGCAGCCCCCGCAGCAGCAGCAGCAGGTCCCCGGCCAGCAGGCTCTGATGGGCGGGCCGCAACCTCCCCCGCAGGCCCAGCACCTGCAGCGGCCCATGATGCAGCAGCCGCCCCGCATGCAGGGCCCCCTCCCGCCCCAGGGGCCCGGGCAGCAGACCCCGCCCAGGGGCCCCGCGGCGGGTGGGACGCCGTCCTCGGCCCTGCAGGACCTCCTGCTCACGCTGAAGTCTCCCAGCTCGCCCCAGCAGCAGCAGCAGGTGCTCAACATCCTCAAGGCCAACCCGCAGCTCATGGCCGCCTTCATCAAGCAGCGCACCGCCAAGTACCAGGCCAGCCAGGGCCAGGGCCCGGGGCCGGGGCAGCAGGGGCCGGGGCAGCAGGGCCCGCCACCGCCGCACCCCAACGCCCAGCCCGCCATGCAGGGCCTGGCCCCCATGCAGCCTGGGGGGCCCCAGCAGAGGCCCGGCATGCAGCCGCAGCAACAGGCCCTGCCGCAGGGCATGGGCGCCATGAGGAACCCCGGCCAGCACAGCACGCAGATCCAGGAGCTGTACCGCCGGCAGTTCCTGCAGCAGCAGCAGCAGCAGCAGCAGCAGCAGCAGCAGCAACAGGGCTCCATGCAGCAAGCGCACGGGCAGTTCCCCCAGCCGCAGGGCCCCGCCAGCTACTCGCAGCTCCGCATGCAGCAGTTGGCCATGCAGCAGCAGCAGCAGCAGCAGCAGCAGCAGGGTGGAGGGCCCGCGGGGCCCATGGGGCAGCTGCCGCCCATGGGTCAGATGGGCCTGGAGGGGACTCAGAACCTGCTGCACCAGCGCTTGCTCCAGCAGCAGCAGCAGCAGGCGGGGATGAAACCTCAGATGGGCTCCCCGGCCCCGCCCGGCCCCATGAGCCCCCAGGCCCACATGCTGTCGGCTCAGCCGCAGGGCGGCGCGCACCAGCTCGCCAACTCGCTGGGCAACCAGGGGCGCTCGCCCGCCCCCGTGCAGTCGCCCTGCCCTCCCCCACCTTCCTCCTCCTCCTCCTCCTCTTCCTCCTCCTCGCAACAGCCGCCACATTCCAGCCCGTCGCCCCGGATACAGCCCCAGCCGTCGCCCCACTCGGGCTCGCCGCGCCCCCACCCGCTGCCCCACCCCCACCCGCACCCCCACGCCGGCCTGGCCGCGCCCCCCATGCCCAACTCCATGGAGCAGGGGCACCTGGGAGGGCCCGAGCAGAGCGCCATGCTGCCCCAGCTCAGCACCCCCGGCCGGGCCGGCCTCCCCTCGGACTTGGGCCTGGTGGGCGACACCACCGGGGACACGCTGGAGAAGTTCGTGGAGGGGTTGTAGCATTCGGAGGCCAAACGCCCCCCCCCGACCTCGCCCTCCTCTTCCTGGGGTCTCACGTTTGCGTTTTTCTCCCCAGAAAAACAAAAAACAAAAAAAACCTTTTTGTACTGACATGTAAAAAGTTTAAAGAAATTTAAAAAGAAAAAAAGATGGAAAAAAAAATGAAAAGTCCACCTTGCGGGGGAATATGAAGGTTTCCTACCGAGAGACTGCTATTTGTTGCTTCCTACAAGGGGAGGGAATTTAAAAGAAAATGCTGTCTACACAAAATAATTAAATCACAAAGAATATATTTTTTGGTTCTGACCAGATAGGAGAGATTTCTGTTTTTGTCCTGGTATGGTTTCATGGGCCTTTTCTTTTTTTTTTTGTTCTTTTTTTTTTCTTTTTTTTTTTAAATGAAAATTTACAAAATGAAATATTTCATTATATTATTCTTACTTTTTATTTTGTACCTTTGCAAACGTAAAGCATTTTTGTGTTGAGAGGCTGTAAAATAATTTCTGGGAATTAGGCCAGGTTGCTTCTCTCTTTCCTGGGTCCTGGCAGACGTTCTAATGTACGGATTTTTCTCCAAAGGACACGCTTTCAGGAGAAGCTCTCTTTACTTTCCTCATCGTGAGTCTGTGCGGGAGATTTAAGTATTCATTTGTATAGATAGGAATTAGACGATTGCACACATTTGAAACACTTCCGTGCACGCATACACACACATGCAAGCAAGCCACTCATGCACACTGGCAGACAGTTACCACACACACACACACACACACACACACAAACACACACACACACTGCATTGAAGCAAGACATACCAATGCGTACACCTTACTGGCTCGGAACAAGATTTTTGTCTTGCAGGTGTAGAAATCGTTGCTTTTTGTTTCTCCTTTGATCGCTGAAATTTGTCATAAAGACTTAATCCCAAAACCTGGTCTGCAGTGGGATCACTGACTGCTGATTTGAATGGATAGAAAAAAAAAAAAAAAAACCTCGTTCTTCTTACAGAACTTGAATCGGGGGTCAACCATTCTCAAAATCATGCAGGTTGTTTAAAATGCTATAAATATAAGGAAAATAATTAAATCACTGTAAAAACTGGTTAAAATAATTCATTTCTTACTTATATACCATATTGTTAAATAAACTGTGTGCAACAGACATTCTGTGTGGTTGTTTTTTGTGGGGGAACACGAGGGATAAAATTTAGATTTCATCATTGCATATCACACACACAACATTTCGTGCCCATTAATTCGTGTACGAGAAAGTATATTTTGACAGGATTTTTTATGTTCTTAATTCTGAGGTTTTGGATAAAGTTGGAAAATTGTAAATACTCCTCCGATTCGTAATCGCACGGGTCATGTCAAAATGGCCGATTGTCATAACCTCTAAATTTAACTAGGGTGAGGAGTACTGTCGTTTTCGTCTGATGACCTTCAGAGGACATTGCGGGACTTCTATCAGTAAGTGCAAGACAATCCAGAAAAAACACATTCGTTGAGCTGGAAGGGTTAACAGAAAACGAAAGCACATTTGAGCTGAAACATGTTTTGTAACTACGCGAAATGCACGCAAATAATGTACTGTTATTTTTTCAAGACACTGCGGGTTTTCGCAGGCTCCTCGCCGGTCACCTTGATTACGTCACTACTAAGCGCCTAGGACTGGCTGTAGTCGCACGCTGTTCGTGAGTAGGTCAGACTACTTGACAAGCGGAGTAAATATGTCTCGCTACTTAAACCTTCTGAAATGTGGTTTAGTTGCTTCCCAACGGGTCAATTCGAGGTTTTTGTCGTCGGCGTCTATTCGGGTTTTGCGGAGCAGTAGCAACGCAGCGCCTTTCAGCCTCTGTGCAGCTACCGGTATGTTAGATGCCCGGTTAGCGGGCATCGTATGCACGCATTTTTGTGTTACGAAATCAAATTGACAGGATAATTAATTGACGCTCTATACACGCATTTAATGTATTTACGTTGAAAGGATGTCACAATATATATTGAGGTGTATTCCATTATTGTCAAATGACAGTTGTTTAAAATGGTACGGTTTGTAAATTGACGCAAGTATGGAACCAAGAGGAAATAAAGCCAGCAGCCTAATTTATCTTGCTCGTTGTATCAACCTCTTGTATCAAGGGCATCATTAGCATACGGATTTTTATTCGTTCGGTTTTTATTTACCCCTACGCAGGGTCACGGCAGTGCGGGATTAGACCCCGAGTGTGGAGCCCCCAGCACCCCAGCCTGGTTGCGACCCAATATCTTGCCAGGCACGCCTACAGCACACAGCAGGCGGAGAGCGCGGAGGAGGAGCCGCTCCACACCATTATCAGCGACACCGAGAACGTGCAAGGTGCGTGAGATGAAGCGGAAACGCCGACCTGCCCCGGATTCGGTTGTCCCCGGCCTTCTTCACTGAAGAAATAGGGTTCATCCCGATATATTTCCAAAGGACCAAAATTAATAAAAGTGACGCGCTGTTGCACGGTCCATGCATACAATTAATTGTTTAGAATGTCATTACAATGGAATACACAAGTGGAAAGCCATGAATTTCCATATATATAAGGTTTATATACTGTATCAGCTGCTATTGAAAAATGCTCTTCATATATACCCTTTTCCAGAGGTGGTAGTGCTTCTGGTATTACTGTTCAAATCATGCCAAGCAGAACAACAGACTCAGAAAATCCGATTTTTAAAAATTACAATCTGTCATTCGTAATGCTTAACGAATGCGATGCGTGTTTTTCAGGAACCTTCTCGAAGCATGAGTTCCAGGCAGAAACAAAGAAATTGCTGGACATTGTGGCGAGGTCACTGTATTCAGAGAAAGAGGTAAGTGGAAGAGGGCACCCCATTAATGCACAAACAGTGGTCAGACTTCTGCACATTTAGGTACTAATGCATTTGTGGTTTTGGCAGTGTTTTAAAAATATTTAAAGAAACAAATTTGTTGCATTTATTACGGACTTGTACAATTTAAATTACAATATCTACTTCTGCTAATAGTAAGATAGCAATATCACACTGGTCCATTGGCCATCTGATTCAAGTTATGCAAAACTGGGTGAGGTCAAATGACTGATGAATCAGCATGTTGGCCTGGCCCTACTGCCCTACTATCAGGTGATGTAGCGCACAGCGAATGCCTGCAGACGGTGCGGCCTGCAGAACGTGGAGTTGAGGAGTGCTGCCCTACTGCTTGGCCTCTGGAACTTTCAGGGATGTTTCCGCGTGTGACTGCACCTGCCTCTCCTGCAGGTGTTCATCCGGGAGCTGATCTCTAACGGCAGCGACGCTCTGGAGAAGCTGCGACACAAGCTGATCTCAGGAGGGGGCGACACCGCGCCCATGGAGATACACCTGCAGACCGATGCGGCCAAGGGCACCTTCACCATCCAGGTACGACACCACCATCCAGGGGTTCTCACTGATAGGGCACCTTCACCATACAGGAGTTCTCACTGATAGGGCACCACCATACAGGAGTTTACCCTGATAGGGCACCTTCACCATTCAGGTGGGGCACCACCATACAGGAGTTCTCACTGATAGGGCACCCTCACTGTCCAGGTGGGGCACCACCATACAGGAGTTCTCACTGATAGGGCACCTTCACTATCCAGGTGGGGCACCATCATAAAAGAGTTTGCACTGATAGGGCACCTTCACTATCCAGGTGGGGCACCACCATACAGGAGTTCTCACTGATAGGGCACCTTCACTATCCAGGTGGGGCAGCACCATACAGGAGTTCTCATTGATAGGGGGCACCACCATACAGGAGTTCTCACTGATAGGGCACCATCATACAAGAATTTGCACTGATAGGGCACCTTCACTATCCAGGTGGGGCACCATCATAAAAGAGTTTGCACTGATAGGGCACCTTCACTATCCAGGTAGGGTACCACCATCATTCAGGTGTTTCCCTCCATTTTAAAATGTAAAATGCCGCCATTTGTGTAATATTTAGAAATCCAATTAATTGTCCAGTGGTCAGAGGTAAGAAACGGTTTTAGTGTGTGCATTTGTATGTACATGTAAAATATAAATATATTGTAGAATTGGTTGTTCCCATACTCTTAAATGAGATGGTGGGGTAATGTATTTTACATGCATTCAACTTTAAACCTCAATGTTGGGTGCTTGGTTTTTGTGTTTGCCTCTGTGGTTTTGCCTGGTCTACTGCAGAATTTCAGTTTTACTTATTTATCCAATAATTTATGTTTTCAATAGCAGGCACGTGCTGAACAGGTTTTCTGTCTCTCCCTGTTGCATTTAGGCCGTAGTGTGCTGTTAATTGATTCTGCAGTTCAAAAATCAGCTGCAAAAACCTGTATCAAGAAAAAATTGCAGCATGCACTGTGCCGTCTGGTGGTTGAAAATGGAACTGCACCAATGTTAAATGAAGCTTGTACTAATGGCAGGTCGTCTCAGGACAGGACGAGGGCGTTTTCCAAATGCCATAGGTGACATTTTTTCCCGTCTATCTGTCTTCAGGACACAGGGGTGGGGATGAGTCGGGAGGAGCTGGTGTCAAACCTGGGGACCATCGCTCGCTCAGGCTCCAAGGTACAGTCTGTCTGTTCCTCGCCTGCTTTGACTACTGAAGGCGCAAAATGGAGTCTGAGTCCTGCTCTCTTCTAAAATCCTTCCCAGTTACTTGTAGGGTTTATTTAGATGTATTTTGTTTTATAATGTAATGGGGTTTCTCAATGTTTATTCACCAACCCCTTTGTCTAAATCCTCCCATCCTTCATCTCTGTCCCACTCACTATTCCCTTTACTCTTACTTCTCTCTCTGTCTCTCTCTCTCCCCC
>NC_083775.1:15206613-15224113 GCF_963514075.1 Conger conger | reverse complement strand
GCCGTTGGAGTGTAGGCCGTTTGAGTGTAGGCCGTTGGAGTGTAGGCCGTTGGAGTGTAGGCCGTTGGAGTGTAGGCCGTTGGAGTGTAGGCCGTTTGAGTGTAGGCCGTTTGAGTGTAGGCCGTTTGAGTGTAGGCCGTTTGAGTGTAGGCCGTTGGAGTGTAGGCCGTTGGAGTGTAGGCCGTTGGAGTGTAGGCCGTTGGAGTGTAGGCCGTTGGAGTGTAGGCCGTTTGAGTGTAGGCCGTTGGAGTGTAGGCCGTTGGAGTGTAGGCCGTTGGAGTGTTAGCCGTGAGAGTGTGTTTGTTAAATGAACCCCCTCTCCTGCAGGAGGACATAGGGAAGCTCCTGCGGTTCGAGTCCTCCTGCCTCCCCGCCGGGCAGCACACCAGCCTGCAGGAGTACGCCTCGCGCATGAAGGCCCGGCTCCCGCAACATCCACTACCTGTGCGCCCCCAACCGCCACCTGGCCGAGCACTCGCCCTACTTCGAGGCCATGAAGAGGAAGGACATGGAGGTGAGGCCTGGACCCCCTGTTCACCCGGGGCCCTCATCCAGCTTTCTAACACTACTCTGCATTTAAACCAGGCCCAGAGCCCCATCACCCATCTTTGTAACCCTACTCTACATTTAAACCAGGCCCAGAGCCCCATCACCCAGCTTTGTAACACTACTCTACATTTAAACCAGGCCCAGAGCCCCATCACCCAGCTTTGTAACACTACTCTACATTTAAACCAGGCCCAGAGTCCCATCACCCAGCTTTGTAACACTACTCTACATTTAAACCAGGCCCAGAGCCCCATCACCCAGCTTTGTAACACTACTCTACAGTACTCCATCTGAGTTTGATCACTAGAGTTTGATTGATGATTAAAAGTCTGATTTAAATGTTCTGAGCGGTGAAACTCCTCCAGCACATGGTCATCTGCAGTCATTAAACCTGATCTATTCAAATGAATGTAGTTTTCTAGTGACTGGTTTGGATGGAACATAAACCAAGACCATCTGGCATTCTAGCGCCAGGGCTGCCTACCCCTGATTTAAACGCTGATGTAATGGCGGTATCAGACACGTACGGCAGAGCCGTCCTTCCTCCCTCTTCCTCTGTGTGAACGGTGTGGTTCTCTCTCTCTCTCTCTCTCTCTCTCTCTCTCTCTCTCTCTCTCTCTCTCTCTCTCATCTCTCTCTCTCTCTCTCTCTCTCTCTCTCTCTCTCTCTCTCTCTCTCTCTTTCTCTCTCTTTCTCTCTCCAGGTGCTCTTCTGCTATGAGCAGTTTGACGAGCTCACCCTGCTGCACCTGCGAGAATTCGACAAGAAGAAGCTCATCTCCGTGGAGACGGACATCGTGGTCGACCACTACAAGGAGGAGAAGTTTGAGGACATCAAGCCAGGTTAGAGTGAGAGACTCATGTACACACACACTCGCGCATATACACAAGCACACACTCATACATACGCACACACACGCATACACACTCACACGCAGTCATACATGTGCGCGCACGCACGCACACACACACACACACACACACACACACATACACACACACACGCATACACACACACACACACACAGTCATACATGCGCGCGCACACACACACACACACACAGGAATGCGTGTTGCAGACCTTGGTGGGTACTGAGGGAGAGACTGTATCTCTGATGAGGTGAATGAGGTGCCTGCGTGGCTCCAGCGCTCCTGACCTTTGACCCCTGCTCTCTCGTTGCCCTAGCCTCCGAGCGGCTGACCGAGCAGCAGGCTGAAGACCTGATGGCCTGGATGAGGAACAGCCTGGGCCCCAAGGTCACCAACATCAAGGTACCCCAGCTCTGCCCAGGCCCGGTGCGGTAACGTGGGCCGTTCAAACCGGGGGGGAAGCGGCTGATCCCTGGGGGGGGCTCACAGCACCACAAACCCCACGGCCGGTTTAGGGGGGGGGGCCGTACTTGCTGACCCGCCCTTGGCTCTTTCCGCCTAGGTGACGCCCCGCCTGGACACGCACCCCGCCATGATCACGGTGCTGGAGATGGGAGCGGCTCGTCACTTCCTGCGCTCCCAGCAGGTCGCCCGGACGTCTGAGGAGAGGGCCCAGATCCTGCAGCCCACGCTGGAGATCAACACCGGGTGAGCGGGAGGGAGGGGAGACGAGGTGAAGAGATGGGGAGAAAGGATAGAAGGAGAAGGACGAAAGAGGGTTGAATAATATCATTTAAATAAAATCACTCCATTGTTAATGTGGGTTCGGAAGTGCGTTCTTTAAGAGGCTTGTGTTTGCTGGTATGATATATAAAAACGTGGGTGTGGTCTGCCTCTCTATAACTTGGTGGGAAAATTCCATGTAGATTTTAATGTTGATGGTAATTTTCTCCAGTTTCTCAAAACCTGGACTCTATTTTATTCACGTTGGACTGAACAAAATTGTCCTCTTGGTTATGCTTAATTAAGCCTTTACAGGCAGGGAATATTTCGGCATTTGACTGAAGGTGTGTCTCTACGTTTCTCTGAGTGGCGTTTTGACCCTCGTCCTGTCTCCCGCCTGCAGCCACGACCTCATCAAGAAGATCAGCGAGCTGAAGGACTCGAACCCGGAGCTCTCTCAGCTGCTGCTGGAACAGGTAAAGCACAGACCACAGGATCTGGACACCTCCCTTAAGATACGCTATTCCCGCCTTTCAGCGTGTGTTTGAGTAGGCTGCTGGGTGGCTCACCCTGTTCAGGCTCTGTTCCAGGCTATAGATGGACCCCACGGTCTGGTATCTGTTAAGGCTCTGTTCTAGTGTGTCTATAGGCCCCATGGTCTGGTATCTGATAAGTCTCTGTTCTACTGTGTCTACAGGCCCTATGGTCTGGTATCTGTTAAGGCTCTGTTCTAGTGTGTATACAGGCCCCATGGTCTGGTATCTGTTAAGGCTCTGTTCCAGGCTATAGATGGGCCCCACGGTCTGGTATCTGTTAAGGCTCTGTTCCAGGCTATAGATGGGCCCCACGGTCTGGTATCTGTTAAGGCTCTGTTCTAGTGTGTCTACAGGCCCTACTGTCTGGTATTGAAACCTGGACTGCGCCAAGCCAATTGGCTAGCACCCCTGCACGGTGACACGTGATTGGCTGTCGTGCCTGGCGTTTTACTCGAGCCTTTCCCCGTACCCCAGATCTTCGACAACGCCATGATCGCGGCCGGGCTGAACGACGACCCCCGGCCCATGATCTCCCGCCTCAACGAACTGCTCACCAAGGCCCTGGAGAAGCACTGAGAGGTAGCCCCAACCGGCCCGTCCACTTCGTGACTGTCCACAGCCCGTTACCCCGTCCCCCCACACCGGGGTCTCCGAGGGGCAGGCCGAGGGCACGGGAACCGAACCTCCTGACCGCTGCACAGCCACTTCCTGGTCTTCAGAGACGACGGCTTTCCTGCAGATCACCGCAGCGCGACAGTCCATTTTTCTGCTGAGCTCACGTCCGTCTGACGGCGCCGGTAATGCCCCTGTGTATAATACCACCCCGTGCCCATAGCTGCCCTTGCACATGCTGGAAGACTGTGCTGACTCCTGTTTCAGAATGAACTGAATACAAATCCATTACTGCCCCCGCCTTTTTTTTCTAAATAAAGAAATAAAGAAATAAAACTCCAGATCAAATGAGTTTAACGCGTAAGATCTTTCATGTTAAAAGTGTCAAGTTAAATCTTTACCCGCTGGTAATGTGCAGTACATTGAACAGGCCACTCGTTTCAGAAGACGAGGTGTGTCGAGGTGGACTGTGGAGTCCATGGAAGCCATTGTGTGATTGAGGCAGGAGGACTGGAGGCTTCAGGGCATCGTCTGATTGGCCGGTCCCGTTGGGCTGTGGCTGCTTCAGCCAATCTGCACTTTACAAGTATCAGCCAATAGAATTTGGGGCAGAGTGGCATCTTCATACACAACCAGAGGAAATGGAAGACCTGATCGGAGAAGGCCAGGTCGACTGATCTACTCCAGGCTGTTTTTTTGGGCTGTTACATTGTATTGTGAAAAAATAAAAAATAAAAAAATTCCAATACAAGGACAACAGTGTCATTGATGTCAAGCACCACTCTTGCGCAGCACCCCTGAATTTCAGCTACTTGAGTGCTCCCCCTTGTGGAGAATCTTCAGCCTGAAGATGACATTTACATTACATTACATTATTGGCATTTAGCAGACACTCTTATCCACAGCGACGTACAGTTGATTAGACTAAGGAGGAGACAGGGTTAAGGGCCTCGCTCAAGGGCCCAACGGCTGTGCGGATCATATTGTGGCTACACTGGGATTAGAACCAGCGACCTTGCGTGTCCCAGTCATTCACCTTAACCACTACGTTACATGACATGAGTCAACATGAGTGAGTGTTACAAGTGTAATTACAAGCCTAGAGGTATGTAGCATGTAAACAAAAAAGAATGGACTGGTGAGGACAGGATACCATGTGGTCTGCCTCTACAAGGCCTGCTAAGCTCCTCCATGCATTTACAACCGTTACAAAAATCAGTGTGGAATTTACCCAAGTCTTAAGTCTTTCAATGTAACAGTCAGACTTCCTATCTGAACAGGAATTACCCTTCAGTGTCTTTATTTCAGCCTGGTGCCCAGAATTAGACACGGTGAGAGAAACCTCTAACTGTTAATGGTAAAGAACAAATGCAAAAACTTCTCTGTGAAAAGAAGCTAACAAAAGGCAGAATGTAAGCTCTTTAGTGTCAGCGATTTGCATCAATACTGCACGGGCTATCGAGGCCTGGTGCTCAAGAGTGACACCCTGTGGACAACAGTGGTATGACCTTGTTACGCACCGTTCCTTTGGGCCATTTCAAATTCACCACAACATGCACAGTATTTTCAAAAGTTTCCCATTTTTTATTTGTTTTTTTTTGTTTTTTTGTTCTTTTTTTTATTAAGCAATTTCCTCTGTTCACAGTGCGTAGTTGTTACAAAGAAACTAGAAAAAGAAATGGAAAATTTTAAATGACTGGTCGCTTCCTCCGTCTTCTTCTCCGGAGATGGCAGTTAGTGACGGGCTGTGCTGGGCCGTTGTGCTGGAGCTGTGGTGGTGAGGTCAGAGGTCAGAGTTCAGAGGAGACTGCCCGCCCCTCCATCGCTCCTCCTCTGTCCCAGCCGCTGCCCCCTTGCCGCTCCGTCCCCCCCCCCGCCCCCCAGGTCCGTGCCCCCGCCCCCGGCGCTTGCTCTCCTCAGGACAGGTTTCCGATGTTGGCCAGGAAGCGCTGTGCCCACCACTCCTCCAGGTCGATGGGCTGGAAGTCTGCGGAGGAAACGGACAGAACGGGTTAGAGATGAGCGCTAGCGGAGGGAACGGAGGTTAGACGTCACACAAGAAACATGTCCCCCCCCCCCCACTCCGGTATCACCTAGTTGAAAATGCAGGTGAGCGAGATTCCTGTGGTTAAATGCTCGTGGTTTTGTGCAATTCGCCGAGTTTACCAGCTGAGCCACGGCTCCAGACGCGTTGCTCAACATTGCATCATTCTTGTCTCTGCACTTTGCAAGATGGGACTGTCTGGCGCAATGCTGCCGCTGTCGTGTCCATTGCGCTGAATTGCTAGCAAGCAATAAAACTTAACTTTTTTTATAGGCAGTTATAAAGAATTCTACCACTCATTGCTGAGCAGAACGACTGCAGGTCAGAGATCTGAGAGTAGTGTGCACTCGCATGCACTTGAAGCATTCTTTTGTTATGTCCAGAAATCACAGCACAAGGAAAAACTACCCAATGAGGAACAGGTGTCTTTGGGGAAATTACTGTAAATGTGTCATATAAAACTTGTTTCTGTAGTCAGTTGGCTGCAGTCCTTGGGGAATATTTATTTTACTCTTCGTGTAAATGTAATCTGAAACTAAACTGATGACCGAAAGCTCTTGTGTGGCTTTTCTGCTCTCAGTAATGGTGGAGGGATGGTCACATAACCCTGGTGACTGAGTCCCAGAGGGAACATTCATGGGTCTTGTGTCACAAAGCAAGATTGATCACTGAGTTTAGCTTAATAACAGCGCAGAGTACCACCTGGATGGCTCCTTTTACTTCAGTCCATGGTTTCGGAGGGTACTGAGTTTCACTTGTGGTTCGGTTATTCAGCTAACTCCATAATCCTGCTTCCTGATACAGGGCCCTGGAGACCCAGAGAGCAAGGAAACCACGCCCAATAACTGATTAGGGATCTGTTTACCACCTTGTAACAGTCAGGCTATGCAGTCTGAAGTGACAAACTTAATGGCATTTGTGACCAAATTATTGCGATTTTCAGTCTGGTGGAATATTAGGTTCCTGGTGTTAAAAACCTAATTGTGCACTGAAATTTAGGCCCCTATTCATAATGTTGCATGCGTTTTGTTTTTTTTGTAAATATATGTAAAAACACATGTTATTCTGAAACACAACATGAATACTTAATTTCACTCGATCTCTAGTCATCCTTGTGGGAGATGGAATCATACAGTAACTGTTTAAGGCCTCTTGTTTTGAAAATGAATCCACTGAACATCATTAAGACTGATTTTGCGCTGAAAATATGATTAAAATGAGGGGCGATGCATGAGAGGTCACGTTAGTATTTTGTGAAGCTGAATGTTATTCTGAAATGTACAATTTTGAGCACATAATTTGATCTGCGAACTAAAAAAAATAAATCAAAATCACAAGGTGGCTTGTGTTTTGAAATTGAATCACACTGTAATTCAATCAAGTGATTTTACACTTTAAAGTATAAAATGACAAAAATCATTCTGATGGACCTCTTGAGAAAAACCTTGGGAAAGTACTGGCAATTTGGCAAGCTGATATAATGGGTCCCATCTCAAATTCACCTTCTATTGGCTTAAACAAATGGTGAAATCTGATATACTCTGCTGGTTGTGAAACATGGAGGGGGGGGGGATATGAAAGGAGGAATGCAGGAAGAAGTATGTAAAAGGATGAGAGGAAGGCAGGGAATGTGCAGAGAGGAGGAGGAGGAGAGGAAGAGAGGGTGAGGGTAAAGGAGGAGTGTTACTCACTCTTCATCGTGGGGTTGGGGGTCTTCTCTGTGTACTGCACTGGCCCCTCACACTGCTCTGGCTGGGCTCCTCCTCTCAGCTGCTCTGTCACCTCCTGCCAGGCTGCAGAGTAAACACACACCCATTACAGGCTGTGACACACACACACACACACACACAAACTGTACAGGCAGATTTTAGGGAGTTATCCAACATTTTACTTGTTGCCATCCGTAATCCTGAGAGAACCAGGCTTGTAAGTCTGAGGCTGGGCTCCCAGGTGGTGCACATTTTACCCGGCAGGGTACTGAACCTGAATTGCCTCAGTAAAATATACATCGCTGTCAAATAATTTAAGCTGTCTTGTTGAGGTGCGGTGGCGCAACAGGCTAAGACGCAGCAGACTTGCGGTTGCAGTTTGCTGCAGTTGCACACCGGGGACTGGGGTTCAATTCTCGGTCCTGCCAAGTTTGGCCGGCTCACGTGGGGCAGCAATAATTGGCTCGCTGCTCCAGAGGGAGGGACTTGGCAGGGTTATTAGATTGCCGCACAATAAGCACCTCGGGCGCCTCGGAATCACGGCAACGGGCACGAGACGAGACGGCTTGAAGAAGGCGTGTCGCTCTCATTCGGGCCGCCGAGGGACGGGGTGCGGGCGGTACATCTAATAGGACTACCTCCAATTGAATCAGACGAGGTACAATTGGCTACCAAATTGGGAGAAAACGGGAAAAATCGGGAAAAAATTTATTAAAATAAATAATTTAAGCTGTCTTAAATTGCTCCGGATTAGAGCTTCTGCCGAATGTCTGAAACATAAAAAAAGAACCCCAAGTGAAATGTGCAGACAAACTGCTTGTACCCCATTATCTCGGGTCTAAAGCTCAAAATAACAACGGCAGCGATGTTACAGATTCCACGACCTTGAAGGGGACGCGGGGCTGTCCTCTGATGGTCTGTGTGAATTCTGTGGGGCCTGGAGGACGCATTGCTCCTCCCTGTGACTTCTGACCCACCCCCTCCCCCTGGCTTCTCGCCTCATTATCGCGCGCGCTGTTCCACCACTGAACTGCACACACTTGCAGGGTCCAGTAGGGCAGATTTTGCAATGCCAGTCCTGCCTGGAGTACTGTTTTGGTGGGGGTGGAGTGTGCGGATGAGCACCGAGAGATCGAAGAGGGGCCTGTCCAAGCTGAAGCCGCTACTTGTTTCCGTCTGGGCTGAAGTCTTTGTTATATACACACACATTAACTTTGAATTACACAAAGTCGACTCATTCGTCACCGGTGTTATTGCCATCTCATGCTCGGTGACCAAAAGGGGTCAGTGGACCTGACTGGCATTGCTTCACTTTCAGGCTTCTTGCGCAACTTCAAAGGCCTTGAAAAGGAAAGTAGATTATATATGGCGTATTGGAGAAGACAGGGCCTATTTGAAATGGAAATGCCCTTGAAGTGAGAGTAGCAATCCTTGGCCATTGTGTGTGCACTCAGAACGTAGGGGTGGTTGTCCTCGCTCCAGTTCCTTTCTCTCTGAAGGGAAGAATTTAAATTTTATTTTATTTTTTTATTTTTTATTTTCTTTTCAGATTTTTCCCTTTTTCTCCCAATTTGGTAGCCGATTGTACCTCGTCTGATTCAATTGGAGGTAGTCGTATTAGATGTACTGCCCTGCCAAGTCCCTCCCTCTGGAGCAGCGAGCCAATTATTGCTGCCCCAAGTGAGCCGGTCAAACTTGGCTTTTGGCAGGACCGAGAATCGAACCCCAGTCCCCGGTGTGCAACTGCAGCAAACTGCAACCGCAAGTCTGCTGCGTCTTAGCCTGTTGCGCCACCGCAGCTCCCCAGAATTTAATTTTTGAGATTATCCGAGTGTACACACAGGTCTGTCAGCCACCCCCACTCTTCCTTAACGTGATCAGCCAATGCAGGTGTGACGGGTGGGGGGGAACTAGCTGGATGGGGGTTTCCCGTGTAGCAGACTCGCAGTCTTGGCCAAGAGGAGATCATGGCATGCGTTAGGAACTGATTTTATGAACTGTTCTCAGGAACTACATTCCATCTGAAACGTGGTGATGCAGCAGAGGGACAGTCCCTTCCCCGGGGTTAAAACTAAGGTGCGCTTGCTACCGGGTGATGATGGGAATTACAACTCGGGAAAAGGTCGATTTGGTCTTATTTTTATGAAGGACGTTCGGCTATGCTTTTGTATTTGTCTCATGCATTTTGGTGCGCCCTAAATTCTGAACAAGAGGAGAACCAATGAAGATGCACCTCCGGCCTCACTGTGGGCCTGAAATCCGTGTGAGATCACCTCCCACCGAAACCATGCGAATGGGTGAGTCACCTGCCCCTCCTCACCAGAGTTTCAGTTTGTCCCACCACACACACACACACACACACACACACACACACACACACACTAGGTAAAGCTGACCACTACCCTCAAAAGCAAGCTTAATTCGGGATGATTTTGAGGTCATGGGGTTAACACCTTGTGGTGACGTTGTACTGCACTTCATCGTACGTCATTCTGGATAAGAGCTTCCGCTAAATGCCTTGTAATGTAATAATGTAGTGTAATGTTCAAGGCAGGTAAGTGTGTGTGTGGGGGGGGGGGGCTTGCAGGAGACCGCCGTTCTGCTGCTCCCTATCCGACGAGGCCTTCAGCCGGAATGCTCCGGCCCCCCTGCGCGAGGGCTGGGCCCCGCAGTGGTGACAGGGATTCAGCTCGATGAGTCCGCTCTGCCATCGGGGCCTTGAGCTCGCTCCCCTCCGGAGGAGTCAAGGCGGCCCGCGTCGGCGTGGAAACCGCTGGAGACCGGGCGCCTCTGCGTGAGCCGCGTGACTCTCTCTCTGTGGCTAGGGGATCCGCGAGTCGCTCTGCGAAGCGAGGGATAACCGCCAACCCGCCGGGGGGGGGGAAGAAGCTTCCGGAAAATGACATGCCCACCCGGGCTTGCGTGCAATTTGAGCCTTCTCATGAGTCGGTGCTGTGAAGCCAGGTTTGATAGGAAGCTGCGATTGTTACTTTATCTGCAATGGCACCGGTGGCAGCCAGAAGAATCCCACACATTTACATTTACATTTTAGTCATTTGGCAGACGCTTTTAATCCAAAGCGACTTACAAGTGCATAGGTTCTACCATAAGTCAGAGCATCACATCCAGAAACTAGCAAAATACACAGGAAATGCTGTTCTAAACATAGTTGTCATCAGAAGTGCATTTTTTAATTTTTTTTATTTTGGGGGGGTTAGACAAGGATAGGGGTATCAGAAAGGAGGGGCAGGGGAAATCAGGAGGGAGGACTAAGGTAGAGTTTGAAAAGGTGGGTTTTGAGTCTGCGTCGAAATAGGGGGAGGGATTCTGCTGTTCTGACAGACACACGCACAGGCGTACCCTCGGCTGGATTAGGGACATCGATGACCTTTCATTTTTAAAGTGGCAAGCGGACACATTCACTCCCCTGCACCTGTCAGCAGATTAGGGTAATGACAATGTGGGCGGGTGACTTTGTGAGCATTCCCTCTGTTACGAGCTGCTTTGGGGAGGTGGTGGCAGCATGCTCTCTTGCTTTAGACCAGGAAGCCCGTATCCCGGCCACTAAATTTGCCATGTCATTAGAAACCTGTCACAGCTGTCGAGACCAAGTGCTAGACTAAAATGGAAACCATGTGAGAGGAAACCCCAAACTGTCTTTCAGAGGCATAGTTTAAACTGGCTGAGTGGGTTTCTTGTGTTTCATAGCAGACAATTACATGCCCCCCCCCCCCCCCCCCCCCCCCCCCCCTCCCCCCCCCCCCTCCCCTCACCTTCATGCACAAACTTGACGTTCTCCTCGTGCGCCTCGGTGAAGCCCTCTGTCGTCGTGTCGCTGAGCGGGGTGGGTGACGTGTGGTACCGCTTCCCGTTCAGACGGTTGAACACCAGCTTCGGTGCTGGAGAACTGCAAGACCGCCAGAACATACTGCCTTTATCATGGTTTGGTAACATGGTTTGGTAATATCCATGATTAATTTGTAGTGGTAATAATAATAATAATAAAAGGGCCAACCACAAATACTGAACTACTACTTGTGCTCTGAAATGGATGTTTGCATTTGTTTTACGTTTGAAGAATCTCACAATTAATTTAAAACCCTAAACTGTCTAATTAAATTGATGTTTTGCAATGCATCTTCGTGGTTAAATGAATTGTGTTCAATCTCGTCAAAAGTATTTTAATTTTTTTTAAGTGTGAGTGAACATAAGCGGTAGATTTAAGAACAGAACACATTTTTGTTTTTAAGCACTTTTGGAAAAGCCCGAGGCACTTGACCCAGTGAGCTTACCATACTTTAGTGTATCCCCAAGTTGGCAGTGAGAAAGTTGGTTATGTCGCGGAGAGATCTTGCAGGAAAACATTACTACTAGATTAAAGTCACATACACGACCCTTCACTGCTGTCTAGTAGTGAGTCGATTAAATCTAACGACTTGAAGTGTCCGCTATGTGGCGAGCGATTTTTTACCCTGGAACCTCGCTAACTTTGACACATAAACACCGTGCCTCGACTCGCCACTGCGAGCTCAGTGAGCTGCATATCGAAGAAACAGCGCTGCGCCGTTGGCTTCTGTTCACTGTCCTGTTAAACGCACGGAGACTGTGAATAAATGCTGTTTTATTTTACAACGTCCGTGTTATGTAACGTCATGCAGCGTAAGAGAGGGGTTATATGAGGTGAAGGGCTTTCACCACTTAAGTTTCTCCACCGGTGTGTCGCCGCTTGCAGGCAGCTATTCTCAAGCAAGCTCGCTCATATGGCGAATCGGCGACGACGAGCATGCTTAGCTCAGTAACCTTGCTTCACACAAGGTCACTCGTCTGTTATCGACCTCATGGACCCTTTAAACGTGACACTCAAGTACGACCTGCACGTTCGGTAACGTTAGATCTTTAATCAAGAATATAGTTCAATTCAGTTTTTATATGGGAACACATTATTAATTCATAAATGCAGTCTGTGACACTTACCACTAGGCAATGGAATGACATTCGTGGCAGTACAGATCAGAGCTATGCTAGCTAACGTTGCTACTTGCAAAGTAGCTAGTTGAAACATTCAAACTGGACAGACAGACAGACAGACAGAAGCTGCCTGTTCGAAAAGTGCTCCACTTACCTTGCCACTGACCAGGTGGTTTGCTTGTGCTTTAAGTCGTTAATTTTGTTCTCAATCTGCTGCGTGGGACCTTCAGAAATGGAAGAAGGAACAGCGTTGGATGAATGCGTCAGCTAGCTAAGCATGTAGCGTTGCGCTGCGCGGCCAAGCGAAATAATCTTATTGGACATTATGCAGATGAGTGACTTCTCATTGATATCTCACTCCATGACGAACCAACTACTCGGTAATATAACATTATGTATGGGGCTGCTGCCGTAACCTCAACAATGAATGGATATAGACAGAGGCTGCTACCCATAAGACGCGTAAAGCCACGGCATGCATGTGGTAGCAGACTATTACGAGACCGAGTTCAGCCCCATGCAGTTGGTAGCAAGAAAGAGGATTTTTAAAATTCGGATGCCGTTTCGTTACCTGTCCTTCGCTGTGTTGCAAGCTTGCTGGGACCTCTAGTTATTGTGTACATCATGTGCTGACGAATTCGCTGAGAACTTCAGTGTGGCACTCTGACAAGTGTCCAATTGTACAGCGGACTGGAATTTATTTAGTTGTAATAAGTAATTGCACGGCATCCAAGCAAGTGTGCCTTTTAAATCGGTGTCTCTTGACGCATCCACGGAGATCCAGTTGTATGATGGTGCCGGTTAAACGTGTGAACCGCCACAAAGTGTCCTATTGGTGTTTTAGTGTGCGCTGGTCTTATCGCAGTTCCAGGGTGAGTGAGCAATTCTCAGTGACTCCGTCCCTTTATGAATCCAGCGCCTTGTGTTGCGAGTCCTAGGCTGATACTACAGGTCAATCAAGGTAAAACGCATATCTTAAAAACTATGGCTGGCAAGTTGGTTTGGACCGGGTCGTTCCTGCATGTTCCACGTTGATATAAAGAAATATATAGCCAGAATCTCAACTTTGTTAACTGGGGGGCGATAGCTAAGGCAGTGTTGTATGGGTTGCGATAGATCCGTCCGTCATTGACCACTACAGACACACTGCGCAAGCCGTCAAACCCAGGCAGTCCCCGGTGACGTTGACACACGCCTCCCAGATTGGTTAAAGGGGAAGCGCCGCTCTCCTGTTTCCGGGTGACATTTCACATTTTAATGGAAGCAGACCACAGTTGGCTCCTGGTCTGGGACGTTGCACAACGATGAATATAAAACACGCCACAAATGTTTACAGCATGATATTTTATCGTCAAGATTTTACAGTAAAATGTATACTTCTAAAAAAGTACAATCTCATCTGGCTCGTCCAAATTTCTAATCTGTCCTTTCGATTCTTTCTGCGGATGAGAGGATTGAGTCGTTCAGTGCAGCCTTGATAATTCTGCTATCAAAGTCTTCTGCATACAATGGCGTGATATGTTCACCCCTGCCCTCTGGGGACTGCTGGTGATGTCACTGACCGTTGTTTTAGGTTTGTTCTTCACAGCCCTTAGAATATATCTGCCATCAACTGTATTTGTCTTCCTTGGCCAACCTGAATGATGTTTACTTCTGAGTACACCAGTGGTTTCTTTATTTTTAAAAAGTTTCTTTAAAACATTTTTTTTTAAACTGCTTTACTTGATATTCCCTCTTTGTGATATCCATCAATCTCCTGTTGAAAACAACAGATATCGGCGGAAAAGCAGCCGTCTCTAAAATGGTAAAACACGTGCATGTAATTACCATGAAATAAAGACGTATTGTCTGTACTGTTGTCTCATTCATATTTTGAGCTGAAATCCAAAAGTGTGGAGCAAAAATAAAATTCACTCTGCCGTTGCTATACATTTTGAGGGCATTGGATATTTCAGCAGTTGTCAGTCTGCCTAAAAACTAGATAAGGGGGCAAATACAAGTGAATATTGCGTGATATTTTTTAAACGGAAGTGCGGACAGTGTGTTGACATGTTCAGGACAGGATGTAACCTATAACTTGGACTTCAAGCCTTGCAACAACTCTGAAATAATAGTAATAATAATAATTATTTATATCATATAATGCAGCTCAACGTTCTTTACAGTACAGGCATTAAAAAAGACACAAGCAGCAAAATGTACAAGAGAAAAAATCCATGAAACAAAATCTTAAAAGGATAAAGATGGGTACAAACAAGAAAATAATAGTAATTTAATTGATAAAGATAAAACAATCATAAAAATTTTAAAGCATAATTAAATGTTTTAAAAAGCATAAAAACTATAAAATAACATAAAACCTAAAAATAAATATAAAATTAAACTCATAACAGTGGCATTAAAATAAAGAAGGCAGGATAAATATGAATGAGTTTAATGCACCAGATCTCCTCCATTTTAAGTTGCTCAGGATAGGTAGGTCTGCTAAATAAATGGAATGTAAGCAGGACAACTTGTTTTTTAAAATGAATTTATTTCTAGTCGGATGAAAACATACCCTGTTTTACTGAAGACACATTCCTTTTACACGAGCCTCTCAAAATAAAATATTTCGTTTTTAAGACATTAAGAATGTAGAACATAACCATTTGACAATACCTCAATTTGTACAGTCTCACTTTAAAATAAATAAATAAAGAATAATTTTACATGTTAAAACCAAGGAAGAATGTAGTTTCAAAAGTTGAATGTTAGGAATATGTATTGAGTAATGTATGTGAAAGGAAAGTCTTGCAGTAAAAGAACTCTCATTTGCCACAGGGGTCGTTCAGGGACAGGATGAGGAACTGGTATGTTCACCTTTTGAAGAAACATTATGCTGAGGTTACGATCACTACTGGTCATTTAAAGCAATGGAGCTCTAGAACACTGACTTAAAATCTTGAAAAAACATTCCCTAAAAACCTGCTCTTTAAAGAGCTGAAAATCCCCAGCCCCGCCTGCAAGGTTCAGAAGCCTGCTTTTGAAATGGGATTTAAGATGCACCAATGACTTCACTGATTATACCAGTCATTTGTCAATCAGTCCTGCTCATAACTTCTTATGGAAGTTGTGGCAGTTATTACTGTAAAAAAAAAAAAAAAAAACTTGAGATACATTCAAGGTGTCTATTAACCAAAGTCAAATGATGAAAAGGTCGAAATCTTGTCTATATTTTTTAACCCCCATTACTACTGTAAGCTTCTGGTCTTATACTGACCTGCGTGTCATGGGGGGAGGGGGGGTTTGATAATGGTGGTAACAGTATGAGAATTGCCCCTCCTGATTCATAGAGGTGGTGATGATGATGACGATGATGATGGAGATGGACACAGGACTTTTCAGCAGTTGCCAGAAGCTGCAGGCATAGATGTGCACCTGCCTGGATATGAGCAGTGATTTTAACGACTCCATTCCAGGGGCTATATCCCATTGACTGGCCTTCCAAGTTATTTTGGCCGTTCCTAATCTGTATCATTCCACAGATGCTTGTGAGGGACAGAATCAAAAGCGTCTCGTGTTCCTCATCGCAAAGGGGTTCTGGCGCGTTTGGGATCTTCCGCTCCGAGAGCAGACCGCACCGGTACGTCAGCTCTAAGGTCCGCGGCGGAAAAAACGGCGGTACCGGAAAGCGCCGCTACGTGCGTTCTTCCTGAAACGCACGGCAAACCTCAGCCGACTGAAGCGCAGAAATGAATCCTACACGAGCAGCGCAAAGCTTTTCTCCGAGCAAAAGCACAAATGACAAAGTGCAGGCGTATAGGGAGAGGCTTGGTTCTAGCTGCGAAGCCTCTGCTGGTTTCATGCTGGGTTTACGAACTGTGACGCTAGCGTCACAGTCAATACTGTTCATTTCCAATTGTTTCAACTAATTACATTACATTATTGGGATTTGGCAGATGCTCTTATCCAGAGCGACGAACAGTTGATTAGACTAAGCAGGAGACAATCCTCCCCTGGAGCAATGCAGGGTTAAGGGCCTTGCTCAAGGGCCCAACAGCTGTGCAGATCTTATCGTGGCTACACCGGGATTAGAACCAACGACCTTGCGTGTCCCAGTCATTCGCCTTAACCACCACGCTACAGGCCGCCCCATTCACAGCAACATGCCCCATGTTATTCTCTTGCTAATGAAATGATCTTTGTTTTTTGTTTTTTTGTTTTTTTACATTTTAGTTTATTAATATAACTGATACTTTATTAATAGAACTAATATGAATGTAAACTACATGTATCATTTGAGATACAGGTATCAACCCAAAATTAAAAAGGGCAACTCCTAGTTTGTTGCTTTCTACAGTTTTTGAAATGTTAGTCAATACATGGTCAAGAACGTCATCCTAGATACAAGGTATATATTTTCTATATGTCCAGATATGATCCAAATAGAGTAAAATGCATTAACTACTGTCTCAATTTGTTTGGCATGTACTACAGAAAGTGTTGATGTAGGATTGCCTTGTGTTCTAAAAAAATAATACATAATGGTGAATTTATGCAGTATATTTCACAAAATTGTATTCCTGATGTACACTCAGTGATCATTTTATTGGATAGACCTGTACACCAGCTTAATGCAAATATGCAAATATGCCAATCATGTGGCAGCAACTAAATGCATAAAAGCAGGCAAACGAGGTTCAGCTGTTAGCGGTTTCAGACTAAGTTTGACCGTGGAATGATTATTGGTGCCAGACAGGGTGGTTTGAGTATCTCAGAAACTGCTGATCTCCTGAGATTTTCACACACAACGGTCTCTAGAGTTTGCAGAGAATGGTGCAAAAAAAACTAAAACATCGAGTGAGCAGCAGTTCTGCGGGTAGAAACGCGTTGTTAATCAGATATGTCAGAGGAGAACGGCCAGACCAGTCGAAGCTGACAGGAAGGTGACAGTAATGCAAATAACCACACATTACAACAGTGGTATGCAGAAGAGCACCTCTGAACACACAACACGTCAAACCTTTCAGTGGACAGGCTACTGCAGCAGAAGAAAAAAATAAAATAAAAAATAAATACCAAATAAAGTGCTCACTGAGTGTATACTGTGTATATAGGACATTGTTGTATTGCTTTTTCATTAGTAATTATATCTGAGTGTGTCTGGGTAGGTTTGTGGTATGCTTCAAACCAGCCAATGGCATCCTTCCATAGAACAATCTCGACAGTGTATATGTGTGCGTGCTGTCAGTGTGTCAATGTTTCTCCATGTATTTGGGTGTCTGTGTACGTTTGTGTGTGACTTGTGTGGTTCATGGTTGTGCGTGGTTATGAATGAGAATAAATGTGTGTACACATATCATTGAGTGTATTTTAGATCTGTGTGGGCACGTATAGATGTATTTGTGTGTGTGTGTGAGAGAGATAGTTAAGTTTGTCAGAGAGATAGGTATATGCGCTTGTGTGTGTGTGCATCAGAGAAATGAGTGTGTGCGTGTGTGTGTCTGTCTC
>NC_083775.1:15199113-15201613 GCF_963514075.1 Conger conger | reverse complement strand
TTTATTCGCCAGGTAGTTTTTTACGTACAAGGAATTTGCTGTGGTATGTGGGTGCATGCAGACAACATAAAGAATAATACAAAAAATAGAAACATAGATATAAAAATGAGGTGGAATGTAATGTAGAATATAAATGAAAAATAAAAATAAATATTTACAATACAACATGATGCTGAAGCGGGGTGTGAGAAGTATTATTAAAGTCAATTATTAAAGTTATATTAAAGTATTATTATAAAATCACTTCAGTCAATTATCTTCATGAAGACACATCCCTCTTCTGTTCCGTTCTATGAAATGTCTCACCATCTTCGTGTTCTATAACCTGTGTAATCATCTTGGTGTTCCTGAACCTGTCTCACTGTCTCAGTACTGTCACCTATCCCAAACCGTTTACCTGAGCCTGTGCTTAACAGAGGCGTCCAGCTTCCGGAGCTCAACGAAGCGCAGTTTGCCCACCGGTCCTGACCCGTTGGTGGTGCGATCCACGGTCTCATCGTGCATCAGGACCGGAACCCCATCCGCCGTGAACTCCAAGTCCAGCTCCACACCCGTCGCCCCATTCTTGCTGGCCTGGTGGTGGAGCGGTCGGGTCGGGCAGGGTAAGGAGGGAAGGGTAACGGAAAACAGAATATGAACTCGGAAGTGTTGGATAACAGCAAGTGTAAAACACTGTAAAAACAGTTTTCCACACCAAAAAAACAGAGATGATAGGCCTACTGGGTTGAAACCTCCAGGGGTGAAGGTTTGGGTACTAAAATTGGGGTCACTACATTGATATTTCCACATTCAATGCAAAGGTATGTAACGCTAATCGAAGACATTATGCAGCGCGGAATTATGTATTATGAAACACTTAATTGCAGTGACTCACGACTAGAGCGTGTATCTACCGGCAACAACCGGAGCTGCTCGGCGTGTATAAAGTAAGCTCAAAAACGGTAACGGTTACTACATGATCCGCACACGTAGACGTCAGTGGAAATATTTGTATAACAAGTGAAGTTTAATTGCTGGTCGCCAGGTTTGTTCATCAGTATTAGTCAGAAACCGAGCGAGCTGAGCTATTTAAAGGCAAAAGGCAGTGGTGCATCACTATTAAATCAACGGTGAGCACGAAAGGTGTAGTGTCGTGCTATCATCGGTAGCGTTCTTGGTTTCATGACATTAACCTTGGTGCATTTTAGGTTGCTTTAATACTGTCAATCTGGCAACTAGTGTCACCTTCTAATAATGATAAGGTATGTTTCGCTGGTAGAAATTCTGCCCTTGTCTCACCTCCTGAATCGCTGCCAGGGTGTTTTCCGGAGCGTCGTGTCCCCCACCTCTGTGCGCGATCACGGAGATCCCATCACCTGCAACTACACTGGGGCGAAAAACCTGCCTCGCTCGGCTATGCGGTACCTGTGGGTATCTAAACAGCAGTAGAAATACGTAGAGGGCAGCCGTGAACACCGAGGAACACACCGCGCTCCTAGTTCCGAGCAGAACTAGCAGAAACACCGCAGAGAAGCACGCCAACCCGTCCCCGATTTGCAGCATCCTTGATGCAGAACACAGTAGCTAGTTTGGCTAAAGCGTCACGACCACAGCTGTTTATTATGTATCCGTCGATTCCCGGATTGTCTCAGCATCTACTGGGGCTCAGACTTCATAGTCCCCTCGTCCGCTTGTCAAATTGCAGAATGGCAAATCGGGCGGCGGCGCTATGCGTACCTACGAGAGATGCTGAGAACGACTTTGGTATGAAGCCGGTGGGAAGCTGGGAAGCTGCATTCACGTAGCATCCTACAGAAAGGCTGGCGGGGTTCCCCAAACACACATCTTGCATCATTTCAAAAGGGTACAGCGATTATTTAAGGAATATTCCGATTCTGATTGTACCTTTCACAAGGGTTGTAGCTTCCCCCGGATTTTGCTTTACGACATTGATTCACCACCATCACATGACTGCCGTTCTTCCATACTGGATGATATCGCTCTACTGTAGCTAGTTACTATAGCAGCTGGAATCTGCATTTCTTTGCTGCAGCACAAGTTGGTCATTGTAAATAATATTCCGATCTTAATTGATGATCTTAACTGCCTGGTTCAATAGAATAAACAGCCGGACTATCTCAAAGCCTTATATAAATGGTTTATTAAACTGGTCGGTGATCTAGCTTGATTTCTGTTGTCTTTCATCAAACTTATCCGACACTTTTGCTTCCTGTACCACACGGCTCAGACTAATGAAACTTAAGAATCACAAGACAATACATTTATTTGCAGTGTACAAAGGCTGGTGGACATAGTCTCCATCTTAAGGCACTGGTTCCTAAAATGAAATGATTATTTTATTATTTCAACTTGGTATTTATCAAAAGCAAAAACAAAAATAGCATCAATATATAACAGTACAAAAAAGGAAGGAAAATGGAAGTCACTTATGTTATCTTTGCATAGATTATTATTTAAAGCATTTGAATAACTGGCAAGCAACGCTCTTGAATGCATGTTT
>NC_083775.1:15186613-15189113 GCF_963514075.1 Conger conger | reverse complement strand
TTTTAATTTGAGTCGAAAATATGCGATTCAATATTTGTGAGAGATAGAAGCATAAACAGGAACGGTTGTTCCCCTTGGGAAGCGCTCTCTGGGACTGATATAGGGAATTGAGTTCTCCCGACTGTTACCCAACACCTATACCCTGTCGACCTTTCGGCACAGTGAAAGGAGAGATGTAGTACCCTGCTAAACAGAAGACAAGATGGCCGTCTGACCTCCTAAACACACCGCAAATCCTGTAGAAAAA
Source organism: Conger conger (assembly GCF_963514075.1). NCBI lineage: Eukaryota > Metazoa > Chordata > Actinopteri > Anguilliformes > Congridae > Conger > Conger conger. Next base: position 15,188,866 of record NC_083775.1, on the reverse strand, counting down.
AATGTCTTTCTCTGAGCAAGTCGCTTTCAGTCTCATATCAGAACAGTCTGAGATGGTCTCTAGCTCTGTTTTCACCACTGTGCTTTAGGTCCAAAGAAAACTTTGTGGAATGTTTTATCCTCTTCCTGGAATACATTCTGTTTGGAGATCGATTCATTGATTCATTGATTGGTTTAAACTTGAGTATGAATCGTGGGCCTGGGTGTTTAGACTTGAGGTTGAATCGCAATGCTGAGTGTTTAAACTTGAGGATGAATTGCAACCCTGGGTGTTTAAACTTGAGGTTGAATCGAGGCCCTGGGTGTTTCAACTTAAGGATGAATAACTTCACCGGGTGTTTAAACTTGAAGATGAATTGCAGTCCTGACTGTTTGATTCCAGACAATTAAACTTCAGATTGAATTGCAGCCCTGGGTGTTTAAACTTCAGGTTGAATAGCAACCATGATTGTTTAAACTTGAATGACTCACGGGCCTGGGTGTTTAAACTTAAGGTTAAATCGCGGCCTTTTATGTTTAAACTTCAGGGTGAATTGCATCCCTCGGTGTTTAAACTTGAGGATAAATCGCGGCTCTGGGTGTTTAAACTTGAGGATAAATCGCTTCCCTGGGTGTTCAAACTTGAGAATGACTCGCAGGCCTGGGTGTTTAAACTTCAAATTAAATTGCGTTTGGCGTTTAAACTTCATGTTGAATTGCAACCCTGGGTGTTTAAACTTGAGGATGAATCGCGACTCTGGGTGTTTAAACTTGAGGATGAATCGCGACTCTGGGTGTTTAAACTTGAGGATGAATCGCGACTCTGGGTGTTTAAACTTGAGGATGAATCACGACTCTGGGTGTTTAAACTTGAGGATGAATCGCGGCTCTGGGTGTTTAAACTCGAGGATGAATCACTTCCCTGGGTGTTTAAAGTTGAGGATGAATCACTTCCCTGGGTGTTTAAACTTGAGGATGAATCACTTCCCTGGGTGTTTAAAGTTGAGGATGAATCGTGGCTCTGGGTGTTTAAAGTTGAGGATGAATCACTTCCCTGGGTGTTTAAAGTTGAGGATGAATCGTGGCTCTGGGTGTTTAAAGTTGAGGATGAATCGTGGCTCTGGGTGTTTAAAGTTGAGGATGAATCACTTCCCGGGGTGTTTAAAGTTGAGGATGAATCGCGGCTCTGGGTGTTTAAACCTGAGGATGTGTAGCTGTAAAAGGATCAGAGGCAGGAGAATTCCAGCGAAGCCCAGTCAGCCCCGCGGGGCCTACGGGCGATGAGAAGCCTGACCCAACGACTGACCGCAGCAACCGCAGAACAAACCCCCCGGGCTTAACCCCGAACCCCCCTAACCCAACCGCACACAGCTGAGATGAGACGGGGGAGATGAGACGACAGCGCTGGAATCTGGCGGCCGGGAGTCTTCCTCTCATCTGCTGCGGTCGGATTAGATCATTCTGCTCCTTGGGGGGGGGGGGGGGTGCTGTGGTTGGGCCGTACAGCATAACTAACATGCTGATGATGGATTCCTGAGCCCCACCCCCACAGCCCAACCATGGTGGTAAATCCCATGAAAAAACCATGATTCATTTGGAAAGAGGGCTCGGTCCAGCTCGGATGAATTTGGATCAAAAAGAATGCAGAATGCAGACCAACACACTCAGACTCAATTACCCCTCCCCACCACCACTGTCGTGTGGGGGCTGTATATCAGTAGTGCTTTGCATTTTATTTCATGAAGGACACGAGACAGTTATGTATCTTTCTGTATCTTTTCACATTGGAGTCAGAAGGGGAAAGAGAGATGGGATCACAGTACAGAGAGTACCACAGCGGGGATCAAACCCCCCCCCCAACCACAAGAGGAGCGGGGGGTTCACGTAAGGGTCAGGAATTGGGCACCCCCTACGGAGGGTCTCCCCTGGTTGCTCTTTTTGTTCTGTTCTCTGGGGGAGAGTGCTGATTTTGCCCGCTGGTTCTGCACTGTACGCGTGCAGGACTCTCCGCTCCCCCCACCCCTCACCCATACGCTCTGGGTTGAGCCGGGGAAAACCACACGTACAGAAAGCCTCCTGCCAGGCCCCTCTCTAGTTATTTTTGGCAAATGGGAGGAGGGGCACCGGGGAAACTAATAATCACGTTAATAATGGAGTCCAAAACTAAAGAGATGTACAGCTGCCCAGCGGTTCCCAGTGAGAGGAAAATAAACGCAAGAAATTAGGCACACGCCACACCCTTCCCTAACGAGCGTGTGGAAAGCAATATCGGGCA
>NC_083775.1:15161613-15184113 GCF_963514075.1 Conger conger | reverse complement strand
GGCCTAACTGAGGGCCAGGTTCTACGCAGTACGGCCTAATTCTGTCAGTGTGTTGTTTTATTTTAAGGTGGTCTCCGAGGGGGGAAAAGGAGATGAGGGAAGGGAGAGGGGTTTTGGAATGCGACTTTCATGATTTGATTAATAACTCTGTGATTACCATAGTACTTAAAAATAGTATCTATATCCAGTGTTTAAATACAGAGCGGATAATGGCCAGATAAACAGGCTGGATGAGGATATTAAGTAAACATTCTGCAGTATAATTTATGGTCATTGATAAATGAGACGCCTCGTGTTCCCCGTGATTCGAGACCCTGACGCCCCCCCCTCCCCCTGTCCCGTACCTGACTGGACGACAAGGACCTGCAGCTGCAGCCTCTGGATGGAGTGATTGGTCCAGGCGCGCTGGGTTTGGGACAGCCAGCCAATCAGCTGAGGCATGTGCTGTCTGTATAGCTCCGCCTCCCCGGCCAGCCCCAGCTCCGAGCACAACGCCCCGGTCGTTTCCTCCACCTGAGAGAGGGAGGCAAGTCTGTGAATCATCCACACTGTTTATGATAATGATGATTATCCATTGTTGAGAGTGCTTGTACCTTTATTTAAGTCGGATAATATATGTACGTCATGTGAATAAAATTCAGTTGAATTTACACACACGCATACACAAATTTTGTGTCAACAGCGAGACCAGCTGGACCCATCTGTAGCCTCTTCTGGGAAGCTATGGAGAAAAGCAGCCCACGTCCAGAGAATCACCCTCCTGTCCCAGTGGACCCTGACCGGACCGCTAAGACCGGGTCACTGAGACCACAGTGCCGGTCCACTCCCGGGATGCAAGCCTGTTCTTTCCAGACCTCCCCCCCTGGCCTTCCATGGAGCTGGATATGGCCAGTGTTTAGATCCAGGGGATGTCACTGTTTAGACTGAGAAGGCCTGTTTTGTTTCCCCCCCCCCTCTTCCCCCTCGCTGCCAGATGACTGCGCGGTGAATAATCCTCACGCTCCCCACCTCTCCGGCACGTAATGGCCGCCCGAGGCAGGAGCCGACTGCACGGGAGGGCCACCAAACACCTGCTGCAGCACTCACACCCCCCTCCCCCTTCCAAAATAACCCCCCCCCCCCAGCTTCCCCCCTTCCACTTTCCAGCCGTTGGTCTAACGTCCCGCTGGAAAGGTGCAATTTCGGCACCCTCTGACTAAGTGGGTAATTGCACTCTTTGGGTATCTCCCCCCCCCCTCCCCCTTTGAACTAAAACGAATGTTGCATTCCTCAGATATCTTCTCCGCGCTCAGAGTTATAATAAGGAAAGAGAGTGGAAAGAGAGGGACGGGGAGCAGCCACGTGTCCGCAGAAGGGAGGTGGAGAGGAGCTCATTGGAAAAACGCACGCGCAGGGAAAGATGGTTGGTCGTAGCTGGCGTGTGGTCATACAACAAACTGTGTTCAGAAACTTTAACCCTCTACCCTCTCTTGCTTGGACTCTCCATCTGGAATGGTTAGTACGCCCTTTGTAGGTTTAGAAATTGGGGTACCCATCCATTTTGTCACCACCCCCAGGGCCTGGCAATGATTTCAAAACCATACGATGCCAAATACGGCTGCAATGAGGTGCCAAATGGAATGAGACACCAGTACCGACCGATTTCTCACCAGGTTTGTAGTGGTCGCTGTTGTTTCCAATGGTAGCTGGTGGTAGTTTGTCGTAGAAACTGCAGTTTAGAGCCATATCTGTCATTTCTAGTGGTAGCTTCTGTTTGTAGTGGCAGTTGTCGTTTGTGGCAGTGAGTTTTGTTTGTAAACCATGGCTGTATGTAGTGGTGGCTGTTTATTGCGGTAGTTGTTCATAGCGGAGGCTGTTTAGAGCAGTCTCTGTCGTTGAAGGTAATACTTTTCATTTGTATTGGAAGTTGTGGCTGTTGTTTGCGGCGGTAACCGCGGCTGCCGTTTGCTGCTTTAACAGCGGTAGTTGTCGTTTATAGACTTTTGTTTGTAAACTGCGGCTGTTGTTTGCGGCGGTAACCGTCCGTTTGGATCGAGAAAACCGATCCTTCAGCCGCCTGCCCATCTCCTGCTGCAGTGCGGGGTGCACATTCTCAGCTGGGCGGTCCGTGCCTTTACCTCTCTCTCTCTCTCTCTCTCTCTCTCTCTCTCTGCGGTCTGGCAGGAAGCGCTAACGGCTGAATGAAAGCAGCGGCCTCCCGCCAGGGCGTTGCGCTATTGAATCATCGTCTTTCACTACCTGCCGTCCCCTTGCGCACTGAGGAAACCCGGCACTGAACAGGGCCTGGGAAAAACGCTCCAGATCCACTCTCAGGTCACAGGTGCTCTGCTCATGTGCATTTCATCCATTGCGTGAACCAGTGCCAAGGTATGATTTCATGTGAACGATGTCAATTCAACCAAAATCCAGCTGTCTGTCTGCTGTCTACTGCCAGTTAGTTATATACTATATTGCCGTCCATCTACAGTGCAGTGCCCAAGTATTGGGACAGTGGTACAATTTCTGTTCTTTTGGCACTGTACACCAACAGTGAGGTTAAAATACAGATTGTCACCTTTAATGTGAGGGTTTTTAACATCCACATTGGGTGGTCAGTGTAGGAATTACATCCCTTTTTTATACACAGTCCCTCCATTTTAGAGGGCCAAAAGTAATTGGAAAGTTGGCTTCTTAACTGTTTCTGATTCGTCAGGTCTATGCAACTGCTTCCTTAGTATAAGAAAGCTTTCAGTGTCTAGTCTCAAAAGAACATAAATTGTACCACTGTCCAAATACTTAAGACTGCACTGCATATCCGCCTGTTGGCCGCTGGCAGGTTGGTGGTTCTGAGCGTGCTCAGTGCTTTGGGACCGGAGGCCTGCTGGTTCTGAGCGTGCTCAGTGTGGGATGACTCACCGTGCTCCAGAGCTGGGGCTCAGTGGACAGGCTCCTCACCGTCAGCAGGACCTGCAGCAGCTGGAGGCTGATGGGCCCACAGTCCCCCTCACACACACCCAGCAGTGCCTGCACACAGCCCAACACCTGCACGTACACACACTGAGGGAGAGAGACAGAATCAGTCAGTCAACACGAGGGAGAGGGCAAAAGGAAACACTTTGGTGAATGCAACCTTTGTTAAGCATTGAAGAGGAAGAGAAGAGAGAGAGAACGTCTGTGAGGGACTGAGACTGATTGACTGAGTGAGTTAAAGGAGTCGGTCTAATTCAGTGAAGGAGTGAGTCAGTCTGTAATTCAGTGAGGGAGTGAATCAGTCTGTAATTCAGTGGGGGAGTAAATCAGTCCGTAATTCAGTAAAGGAGTGAATCAGTCTGTAATTCAGTGAGGGAGTGAATCACCCAGTAATTCAGTGATGGAGTGAATCAGCCAGTAATTCAGTGATGGAGTGAATCAGCCAGTAATTCAGTGAGGGAGTGAATCAGCCAGTAATAGTGATGTAATGAATGAATCAGTGACTGAAAGCCATTTCCTCCAATTGACCAATGTGGGACAACTGACTCTTCGTCTCCATATTCTCTCTCGCTCCCTCTCTCTCTCTTTCTCAATCAGAGGTCTGCAAGGCCAATTTCCAGCTAATCTCTGGGATCACGGCCCCAGTTTCCTGTCTTCCTCGGTCCTGTCATTAGGGGGGGCAGGTCAGAGACGGCCTCCAGGTGTTCGGGCTGGCTTCGGGGGCCGGGGCCGGGTAGGGGGAGGGTAGGGGGGAGGGGGGACAGGCGTGTGGGAGAGGGGGGGGGGGGGCACGAGGAGAACAGTGGCATAGTGGGAGGGACAGCTCGTCAGTCATTTACACTAAACACAGTCCAGGTGACCTATACACACAGGTATGCACACACATATGCTTATGCAATTACAGGTTCTCTCTAACACGCATATACACACATACACTCTCTCTCTTATGCACTCTAACAGCCACACACACACATACACACACACGCACACACACACCTGCGGCTCACAACATTGCCACTGAAGTAACCTTTCGCCGAAACGCCAGGTTAAGTCCTGCCAAGTCCACTGTGGTCGTCTGTGGCCCCCCGCCCTGGCTGTGTCTCGCGAGTGAAGCTGTTTCCTAATCTCTAGCGACCCCCCCCCCCCCACCTGGAGCAGGCGGTCGTGAGAGGGGATCTGAGCGCTCGCTCATCGCGGAGTGGAGATGAAAGCAGCCGGGGGGGGGGCTACTGTAGGTCAGCGCGTTTACAGCGGAGCGCTGACGGATGAGCGCTTTTAAGCGCCGCACGTAAACCCCTCTCCTTCCCCTTCCACGGGCCTCACCTGAGCCCCCACACGCCAGGCCACAGACCAGGGCCGACTCCGCCGGCAGGCCTCCCTGTCCTCCGCACGGCCCAAAGCAGCCGGCAGGCCCCTGTTTGCTCTACACGGCCCAAACCAGCCGGCAGGCTTCTGTTTGCTCTACACGGCCCAAACCAGCCGCCAGGCTTCTGCTTGCTCTACACGGCCCAAACCAGCCGGCAGGCTTCTGCTTGCTCTACACGGCCCAAACCAGCCGGCAGGCTTCAGCTTGCTCTACACGGCCCAAACCAGCCGCCAGGCTTCTGCTTGCTCTACACGGCCCAAACCAGCCGCCAGGCTTCTGCTTGCTCTACACGGCCCAAACCGGCCGCCAGGCTTCTGCTTGCTCTACACGGCCCAAACCGGCCGGCAGGCTTCTGCTTGCTCTACACGGCCCAAACCAGCCGGCAGGCCCCTGTTTGCTCCGCACGGTGACGTCGGTGAATTAGGATTCGCTCCTTTGCATTTCCTCCAAATCTGGGTTATTTAAAAAAAAAGAAAAAAAAAGAAGGGGCAAATATTGTCCTTAAAAGCGGAGAGGTTAAGCGCACAGAGGCGCGGTGTGGCCTGCCCCGGCCCCTGCAGTCCCCACGGGCCATCGTGGTTTCGGCTCCGCTTTGAACATTATTTGAACTTTTATTTCTCCGCCGTGTTTTTTCTCTGACCGGGCCAGACCTCGCTCCTCCGAGCGCACAAATCTCTCTTATGTGTGGAGGATCAAACAGGGACTGGCTTCTGCCCACTAATGCTTACTTTAAAAGCAAAGTGACCAATTCTGCATTTTAGACTCTTTTTATTTCCCCTCTCCCTCTTTGGGCCACGGTTGGGTTTTTTTTGGGGTTTTTTTTTTTTTGCAGAATTATATCTGCTTTTGAAAATGTCTTGCACAGTCAAATACACGAGAGGTTTATTTATTCTTTATTTTGAAAAAAGGGGTAAGAAATGGGCAGGCTTGACATACTTATATGATGGATTGGAGAGGTTAGAGAGACAAGTAATGCAGACAGACAGACAGATGGACTGACTGACTGACTGACACACCGGCAGGGTTCTTGCGTGTCTCTTTGCGCGTTTGGTTGATACGGGCTGAGCTGAGGACTCTCTGAGGCCAGGTTCTGTTCCTCCTCTGACTTCGGGGCCTCCCTGCCTCCGCCCCGCTCCTGCTTTCCACAGGCCCAGGTGTGTCTGAGTGAGCCGGGCTTTAGCGGGACCAGAGGTCCAGCACCATCTGTGACTGTGCGTGTGACCCCGGCCCCACCGGCTCTACCCCGCCTCGGGTCCCGCCCGCCCGCCCTCAATCTGTCTCTGAAGCCGCGGGACTCCGATCGGGGCGGGGTGTAGGCGCAAGGAGGCGTCGCCGCGGTGCCAGACGCCAGGGGGGACCGCTCTGAAAAACAGCCCAAGCGGTCACCTCCCCCCCCCAAACGGCTGGAGGGGACGGGGGGGACGGGGCCAGACAAAACCACGCAGGGGTCAGGCCGAATTAGCGGGCTTTATTATCGCCGGTCCCGGGGAGGAAATTCTTTCGGGGGGGGGGTGGGGGGGGGGTGTCCCAGGCACGGGTGACTCACGGCCGAGGCCTCAGAAAATAGCTGTCTGTCGGAGCGGCGTTATTTTCATATCAAAGGAAGCGCATTTAGGACGAGCGACAGAGGAAGTGCCGGACCGCTCTGGTATTTTTCCAGCCGTACACAGACACCAGGGACGGGGGATGTTATTCACAGACCGCTGACTGGAGACTTTTCAACCGCTACTTAACATGAAAAATAACGCTTTAATCGCGGGGGTTACGAGAGGACGTTACTGGCTGCCAGACAGTGATTTTTTTTTATTTTTATGGCCGAAACTTTGAAATGTGCGACAGGGAAACAGACTCTGCCCGGTGTTTGAGGATTATATTTGTTCTGCTGGAGTTTGATGTTTGGTATGATGTATGCTGCAGTGTACCCATTCAAAAGCGTGCATATTACATTCTTTAGAGGAAAATAATCGTACAAATACACAGTTATGGTTGTTGTGGAAGAGGGAAGGCGCTAACACATGTTGGTCGACTGCAGTCTCGAGATACAGTCGTTCAGGTTCAACGAGAAACAGGTGTCACAGTTACAAGTCAGGCAGAAAGATATCACTGGATCCTGAAAAGGTCAACTGTCACAGTTACAAGTCGGCACAAAGATATCACTGGATCCTGAAAAGGTCAACTGTCACAGTTACAAGTCAGGCACAAAGATATCACTGGATTCGGAAAAGATGAACTGTCACAGTTACAAGTCAGGCAGAAAGATATCACTGGATCCTGAAACAACTGTCACAGTTACAAGTCGGCACAAAGATATCACTGGGCTCAGGACCTCTCGGGACACAGGCAGAAGGGCCGGTCATGTCACCTGCTGGGACTCGTGCCACAGGTCGGGGTGGGCGAGGGCGTCCCCGATCCGGAGGAGGTGCGGTCGCAGGGCGTGGCCCGAGCCCCCCCGGAGCACGGCCGCCAGCACCGCGAGCGACGCAGAGGAAGAGGAGGAGGAAGAGGCGTTCTCCGCGTGCGCCAGCAGCAGCTTCAGGGAGACCTCGGGGTGGACGAAGCGCCCCAGCAGCTCGGCCGATTCCAGGCACTGCGCGGAGAGACGGAATTTCCCATCAGTCAGTGCTCCGGACCGCCGGGCGCTTCCTCGGCCCCCAGCTGCATCCGAAAGCCTTGGGCTCAAAGGAGCCCGGCCGCTGCCGTCTATAAACGCATCAGCGCTCTTTTGTTCAGAGAGCAGGCAGCTGTGTCCTGACCAGGGCCGCACGGAGGACCTGCTGTCCATCCCAAACCTCCAGGGCGTCTGCATGCACTCCAGTACCAAGACCTGAGGGAGTCTGCATTTACTCTAGAACCAAGACCAGAGGGGGTCTACATTTACTCTAGAACCAAGACCAGAGGGAGTCTGCATTTACTCTAGAACCAAGACCAGAGGGGGTCTACATTTACTCTAGAACCAAGACCTGAGGGAGTCTGCATTTACTCTAGAACCAAGACCAGAGGGAGTCTGCATTTACTCTAGAACCAAGACCAGAGGGGGTCTACATTTACTTTAGTACCCACACCCGGGGACATCTACATTTACTCTAACGCAAATATCTGAGGATGTCAACCAGACCTGGGTCAAACATGAAACTGTTCTGGATTCAAATAAAAAAGGGCAAAGCCCGCAGACTGGTCTTCTTGGTTGGCTCAATTGTACCAGGCCAATCAATGAAAAATATTGAATCCAAAACAATTACATATCTGACCCCGATCCGTCTACTTACCCTCAGATTTTGGTACTGGAGTATATGTCTACATTTACTCCGATACCAAAACCTGAGTGTGTCTATATTTGCTCCATAAAGACCATCAGGCTTTGCTGCAGCGTCAGGTCAGGTCTTCCATAGAGACGTGCCTGGAAATAGCATCTGATGCTTTGGGAAGAGGATAAATGGTTCCATTCTGTTCAGGGTCTCTGCTTTCATTCGCTACACAGAATTAAACACCATGTTTTTATTGGGTTCGGAGGCACCAACCAGGTACCTGAATCATGAGGACCCTCGTCCTGACATAACCGACAGGGCTAAAAAATAACAAAAATGGCAATTTTTTCCCCCCTCAGATATGTGGAATATTTTAATCTTTAAATGGTGCATATTCCCTGGCTGGAAACTGAGTGTAGTCGTGTACCTGAGAAACAATAAATGCAGTGTAATAGTCACAAGACCAATGAAACGCGAAAGGTCAAAGATGCCCTTGAGAGGCAGGGGTGGTTCTCAAGCAATTTCACATCGCATTTAACGCGTGTCAAAGCAAATCTTTAAACTATTTTCAGATCGTCAGGAAAAACAAACTTCTTAAAATAATACCTGGGAGAAGTGATTTGTTGGACGGTCCAACCGCACATCAAGCCAGTGGCCTTCCGCAAAGGCTGATTTATTGATCTGACGTGCAGCCACGTTCAGCCTTGCGCTTTCCGAGGGGTTTTACAATGGAAACCTTTCCGTGAGTTAAACGGAAAGGTCAAAGATGTTCAAACACTTAACAGTAAAGGCTGTTCTCCCAAGCAGTTTTCCATGCCCTGTATTTATGCGAACAATGTTTTCACTCTCTAACCAATATTCACTGTAAAAACCCAAAAATAAGTCACTGAAAGTATTTTCGTCTTATATTAGGCTTAAAATCTTATTTGTTGCTAAATACATCAAACATATGCCAATGAGTCTGACTCATTTCAAGATTTGCCAATGGAGTGAGAATTTCACTTGCCAAGCAAACAGTAACTTAAAACAAGCTAATATTTTCTACTTGAAAGAAAAATAATATTTTGGGTTTCACATTCACAGATTAAGACTAGTCCTGGACTACATTCTGAAAACCTGAATTTAGTCCAGGAATTAAGCCTAATCTGTGTCTGTGAAACTGGCCCAAAATCTTGTGGAAAGTATGAACTTGTCTAAAGTTTGCTTGGCTTGTATAACACAAACCGTTTGCTTGGCTTGTTTAAAGTGAAATCTTCTCGCTTCGTTCGGCAAATCATGAAATGAGACAAACCGGCTCACCTTATTGGTGACACGTTTTTGTCTTAAGGCCCGGACACACCAAACCGACGGTCGGCCGTCGGACGTCGGTGGCGCCCTGTCGGCCGAGTCTTTCCGGTGTGTCCCGCGCGCCGACACCCCGTCGGCGTGTTTTGGAGGGCTCCGACATGTTGAATCGGCGTCGGAGCCGTCGGACGTCGGTGAGAGCTCTCATCGACGCCTCCGGGGGCTCCGACGCCGACCGTCGGTTTGGTGTGTCCGGGCCTTTAGGTCCGATGAGAGGACTGAAAGGCTGGCCGAGGCAGAACTGATCGGCCCTCGGCGAGCGCACGGGAGAGGCGCGGGAGAGAGGCGCGGGAGAGAGGAGCGGGGGAGAGGAGCGGGGGAGAGGAGCGGGAGAGGCGCGGGGGAGAGGCGTGGGAGAGAGGCGCGGGAGAGAGGAGCGGGAGAGGCGTGGGGGAGAGGAGCGGGAGAGGCGTGGGGGAGAGGAGCGGGAGAGGCGCGGGGGAGAGGAGCGGGAGAGGCGCGGGGGAGAGGAGCGGGAGAGGCGCGGGGGAGAGGAGCGGGAGAGGCGCGGGGGAGAGGCGCGGGAGAGGCGCGGGGGAGAGGAGCGGGAGAGGAGCGGGAGAGGCGCGGGGGAGAGGCGCGGGAGAGAGGAGCGGGGGAGAGGAGCGGGAGAGGCGCGGGAGAGAGGCGCGGGAGAGGCGCGGGGGAGAGGAGCGGGAGAGGCGCGGGGGAGAGGCGCGGGGGAGAGGCGGCGCGGGCGAGGCGCGGGGGAGAGGCACAGGCACTCACGCTCTGGACGACGGCGGGCTCTCCGTCCGCACAGCCGCGGTACAGGGTGGCGAGCAGCGGCTGCAGGTGCTGGGTGCTGTGGTCCTCCGAGTGCAGCAGGAGCACGCTCAGGAGCCGCGCCGTCTTGGCCCGCGTGCCCGCCAGCCAGTCCCCCAGGTCCCGGCCCACCGCCGGCAGCAGCTTGGACAGGTTCCTGGACACCAGCTCCCGGCACCCCAGCCCCGGCCTCTCCACTGGGGAACAGCAGCTGGGTCAGTCAGCAACTCAGGAGCTTCATCTCACTCACACACACACACACACACACCAGCACACTGTACATACATACACCATACACACAGACACACACACACACCAGCACACTGTACATACATACACCATACACACAGACACACACACACCAGCACACTGTACATACATACACCATACACACAGACACACCAGCACACTGTACATACATACACCATACACACAGACACACACACATACCAGCACACTACATATATACACCATACATACACACCATACGTACATACACCATACACACACACATACCAGCACACTGTACATACATACACCATACATACACACCATACGTACATACACCATACACACAGACACACACACATACCAACACTGTACATACATACACCATACATACACACCATACGTACATACACCATACACACACATACCATCACACTGTACATGCATACACCATACACAATACATACACACCATACGTACATACACCATACACACAGACACACACACATACCAGCACACTGTACATGCATACACCATACACACACACCATACGTACATACACTTACACTTATTTGTATATGCAGCACATGTGTGAAATCTAGCATACTGGCCTAAGCTACGGAGTGACTAGAAGAACAGTGGCTCTACGGTCTTTCTGATCTGGGTTTCCTTAAATGGCCATCCAAAAAAATAACCATTTGCACATATGACTGGCGCACTTAATTTTGAGGCTGTTACTGAAGGAGCAATCGAGCCAATGAAAACTTGGTTTATGTTTGGACTTAATTACAGAGCAGCTCATATTTCACAGACATTTAATACTGTTATTATCCATATATAATTTTTCTGCGGTTGAGACTTCCTGCCTGAAAAACGTGTCGGAACAAGCGAAGCGCCTTCTGAACCGGCCGTCCACATCCGCTCAGCTTCACAGACGAGGTGGCTTTCCGTAATAAGGTCATTCGTAAATGAGGAACGGGGAAAGAGGGTCATTAATCAAGCCCCGCACACACAAGGCAAGACAAAACAAATCCAGGTTTGGGAGGCCTTGAAACGTCTCACAGAGACCTTTGTGAAGAGGGCCCTGTGGATTTATGATGACCCCATCAGAGGCTTCCTGTGGCGCCCGTCTCCGCTCACGAACCGTGTGACAAGGCAGGACGGGAGCTGGGTGAGGGGGGGGCAGTATCTGGGTGTGTGCAGTTTTACGGGGGTGCGTCGATGACCACAGACACGTCCTCCCCTCCCACACTCCACGGGATCCCACTTTCTTCAAGCGCCAGCTTTTCTGCCATTACCGCCCCCCCCCCCCCCCTCCCCTCCTGCACCTGCATCCTGTTGGCATCTACAGCCCCGTTACAGGAGACAGTGGCAGAGCCCAATATTAATATCTCTCAACTGCCTGCCCCTTACTTCAACCCCCCAGCTGTGTCCCACAATGTCCCCGCTTCCCAAAAGGGTGTTGTACAGGACACCCCCCCCCCCCCCCCCCCAACACACACACAGTATACAGGGGAGTATTACATTTCTAAAAGGAAGGAGGAAGGAGGTTATTAATAAAGATTTTTTTATCTGCAGAAATCCTGGACAGATCATCACCTGCCTCCTCCCCGTAAGCGTGAAGGCTGAGCCCTGTCCTTCCTCCTCCCCGGGCTGTGGGGGCTTTCCTCATTACACCGCTGACAGACGTTATTAATAGGTGCTAATAAGAAGCTGTGAGCTTCCAGACTCTGCTTCTAACCCCCCCCCCCCCCCCCGGGCCCTCCACTCAGCTGCTCAGACAGGACAGGGGTGGGAGGGTAGAGCAGACTTGCCCCTAATTGCCCCCAACCCCCCAGGTCCGGGTGCCATTACTCACATCCAGAGTGTCCTGAATGTGGACCTGGCCAGCAGAGTACAGGCCAGGGGTTCCCTGCCCCCCCTCCCAAAATATCGGCCAATCGGTCTCGGCGTAGCGGCTGTAATTATGGCGGACCCTAACGCCGGACAGAGATAGGCCATTCATCATCTGCAGAGTCGGAGGGCGGAGCCAGAGCCAGGTTAATTATTTTACCTTTAGGCCCACAGGTAAAAAAAAAAAAAAAAAAATGTAAAGAAACTGTGGTGAGAAACTCCTGAAATATATCGTTTGTTTCCGAAAGAGATGATTTTTCAGACGATGGGAATTTGAGACCCGCTTTGGCGTCTTTTGAGGTGAAGGCTTTCAGAAGGTTTTCAAGTTCCCTGGAGTGTTCAGGTGACAATAATCCCCACGTTAATCAAATCTGAGAGGATGGATGGCCTGGTCATGCAGAGCATCAGACAGGTGCACAAAGCACAGGATGGAAATGAGGAGCTGAGCTGTGGACGGCTTGTTGCCAGGAGATGGGGGAAGAACGTGGCGACCTCGACCCCTTTAGCCGTCAGCCAATGAGGAAGACTCTGAGAGGAAGAGTTTTTTTTTCCTTGTTTTTTTACTGTGGCCACCATTCCTTCCAGCAGACCTCCTAACTAGACGTCAAATCCGCGCCAACCGTAGACCGTACGAGCTGAACGTCGCTGGTGCCACTCCGATTCTGACCTACTTTGAGAAAGCAGCTCAGAAAACGTGACTGAAGATTACGGTCCAAATTGTAAAAAAAAAAGAGAGAAACTTTTACGGATGATTTACACCGTTTACGGTTGACAACCTGCGTTTAAGGGATTATACCTGGCGCAGAGTTCCACGCGTAATCTGTTTCCAGGGCGCTAAAACATCTGAGGTAGGGCGTACACGTGAGACTGTGTTCTTTAGTTTGTGTAACCTGCGCTCAAGTTTCAAGTGAATTTCCTTCTTCAAAGGGTGTCAAACGGTCTGTTTAAACTACAGTGCCAAATTACGCTCTGCTGTCTTTAATCACTGCAATCCCGCCGCCACCTATCCCGCAGCTTGGGTATTCCCCCCCACACCCCCTTCCCATTTACTCAATTTCACACTGCCGTCAGCAACAAAGGTGTACAGTTACGTCTAAACGGGGACCTGCTTGTATGGACAAACCACAGGGCTTGTGTGGTTTGCCACAGACCTTCTTTTATCTCTCCTTCTCCACCTGATGTCATGATTAATGCTAACCGACAGCGACTGTTTACATTTACGAGGTTGGCGATGGGGAGAGGGGAGAGGGGGGGTGCAATCTGCTGCTGTAAGCAGTGTCAGTGCCCTAGCTCACCTCCAGGGGGGTAATGTGCAGGGGGTTCCAGGAGGAAGTCCAGCTTGTCCTTCAGGTCTTGTTCGTTTTCCTTCTCCCACTGAGCTCCCGTTCGCCTCCACAGGTCCTCTGCCAGGAGCCTGGGGAGTAGAGCGGAGCAGAGATGCTGTGTGGTGTTCATCGGCCCCATCGACAGAACCCCCGTCCTGTGAACGCCACGCTGGCCTCTATGTCTCCCCCTAGGGTAAATTGCGGTGACTGCCTCTCACTGCTGAAGGAGTCATACCTCCCCATCTCCCCACCCCCGCTCTCTCCCCAACTCAGTGAGCACCTGCTTTCGGATTCACTCCGTCTTGGGATGACTCGAGCACATTCACAAAAGGGGCTGATGGGAGGTGAAGTCCAGAACCCGCCCGCCGCACTTAAGAAGCTCATGTTCTGGACTTCATCTCCAATTACTCTGAGATGCTCTACCTTTTAACTTCAAGTCAGATCAATCCTGGACAGAACTGGGTTATAGTAAGTGAGTGTGAAATTGAAGTGACCTGGTATGAACGAGACCAAAACTGAAGACCTGTGGCCTACGACGTGGTGATCCACCGGAGTAATCCACTCGGTTTACCTGATCTCCGGGACCTCGTCGGTGAGGCTGGTCAGCAGGAGAGGGATCAGCTTGTGGAAGAAGGAGTACCTGTCCGGCAGGTCCAGAAGCCAGCCGCCAACGACTGCCGTCACAGCCTTCCTCACCTGGGGGAAGGGAAGCGACCAGACTCGGGACCCACGCTCATATTTAAAACCATATGTAAGTCGTAGACGAGGCAGGACTCGCACCCGCACCGCCACGTCAACAACGGACGTCGGGCGGAGCCCTGAAGCCGGTCTTGTACCTGCGGCGAGTCGTCAAACAGCCTCTGGGCCAGGTGCGAGAGGACGTCGTCCACCGGCTTCCCGCTGCTGTACTGGATGACGGCGCCCGTGGCCTCGACGACCGCCACGCGAACGCGGGAGTGCTGGTGCGACACGGTTTGCATCAGCGGCTTCACCAGACTCTCCGCCTGCATGTGGAAGTGCGCTGGAGGGGGGGGGGTTCAAGACCGTGGGACTCAAAGGCAAGGCATTTGTTTTGCTAATTAAAGGTACAATAGGTCATTTCTGACTCATAACGGTCAAGAGAGGAATTACAGCAACAAATACGCTCAAACCACAACACCACAATCCCTCCCCCTTCTCTGTGAACGCGCTGAAATTGAAACACCATTGGCTGTGGCAATTAGGACCAATTTTCAGCCAATGAGCTTGAATTATTGTACAGCTATAGATGTTTTGGTACAGAGTGCCAGCCCCTCAACTGCATATTTTGAAACCTGAATTTAAGGACTATAAACACAGGTAGAGGGCGAGTCAACATGTCAGTGAGCCTTTTTCAATGATAGGAAGGGATTTACAATGGTCTTGTAACAATATTTGAACACAAATCTTACCTATTCTACCTTTAAATAATGAATGCATCCATAGCTTATCTCTCTATGACGCCTGTGAAGGTTGCTCACACTTGGAATGGGCGGGCATAGGAAACATGGTGAAAGGTGGAGGAGCATTCTAAAAACTCGAGGGCTGTTTTTAAATATTAATTAAATATAAAACATGTATAATGCATATTTAGAAGTAATACATGTTCAGTTATAGATAGTGAACCGCAGCAATTGATTTACTGTGTATAATTAATTGAAAATCTGAGATGCGCATTGTCTAGGTTGGTCTCTGGTCCTCTCTTCCAGAACTTTCGACGTTAAAAGGAGGAGACGCAACCGCTCACGTGATTAAACCGATCCACCTGATTGGCGTTGTACTCAGGTCTTACAACAGGCAGACGCGATAGTTAGCAGTTTATTATAACTGTAAGGCGCATGTAAAAAGCGTTTTGCTGTCATGTGCTAAAGTGCCAGGGCTCCATCGTTTTTTTCGCAGTCTAAGCCATCCATTAACTAAAAGTCAAAACGATTTCTATAAATACAGCCTCCAAGCATAATTCATTTAAATATAATTTTTACTCCAAACAAAAATGAATCAATAACGCATAACCACATATTATTGGATTATTGAATTATAGTTATGCATGATCACTAAAGTACATGATTATTTCATCTGTGATTATATTTCAGCAGTAAAAAGCCTCTCTTGAATCTCGATCGAAGCGGCAAGTGAGCTCACTGTTGCTCGCTGGTAAACACAAGCCTCATGAAACCATGGCAACCTGCAGACTCCAGCCACAATTCCGTGGCTAACTTTAGCCAGCAAACAAATATCCAAAAGTTATCGACAGTCCCAATTAATCACACGGCCCACATGCATTTGTTTCAAAAGAGTCCTGGTAAATTATTATTGTAATAAATTATCAGAAGTGTCCATCATTAGTTAGCCGGCTACCTTGGCTAAGTTAGCAAGCTAACGTTGGTATGCCAGAGCTAGATCTAACCATAGTTTTACAAACGGTAGCTAGCTTCCCTAACGTTACAACGAATGACCGTTACCTGGTATACTTCTGGCGAAGTTCACAGTGCATTTACAGGTCTCCTTCTTGACCTCTGGATAAGGGTCTACGATAGTCCTCTGCAGTATCTTCACCATGTCATCAAGGTAAGGAGCCAGGCGGCTGCCGCACACCTCCACAGTCAGGCTAAGAACCTCCACCATCGACAGCCGCAGTTCCTCCGCTGGCTCCAGGATCTCCTTGCCACCCAGCCGATGGGTGAACGCGGGTATTAAATAGGGCAAACAGTCCTCAGGCTTGGGTACACTTCGAATAAAGTCACCAATCATTTGAATGGCTGTCTCTCGGCATCTTTCCATGGGATCTGACAGGCATTTCAAGAGTGATTTCAGAATGGACGCGAACACTTCCTGGAGCACGTCGCTTGACAAACTTTTCTCAAATGTCTCTCGTCTGATGGATTCCAGCGCCCGTTTTCTGGTATTCTTGCTGTCTTCATTGAGACAGTTTAGGTGCCGGGCCAGTGCTCGCAAAACCTCGGCAGCACCACGCTCGTCTCCTGTCGCCATTGTTGCTACTGCTTTCGTCGTTATGGCGACCACGTGCGCTACGACAAACACAAACTGCTTTACGTCGGCTACCGGTTCAAAATTTTGCAAACTTTATTGCTTGTTAAACAGTTTCTTTGTAGTCATCTATAGCGTTAAGTTATTGTAAGTTTTTTCAATTATTTAAGTTTTTTTTCACATTTTTCCTTTTTTGTTTGGAGACTTCGGTTTACGTCGCTCTGGATACGAGCGTCTGCTAAATGCTTTGTAATGTAATGTAATGTAATGTACGGAATGTACATTGAGCTCATTCCTTAGCTACCACTGCATAATCACACGGTCACTGAAAGATACATATGTGACAAAAAAATATGGGGAAACCCGACACAGAGGCAAAAAAAATCATAATCCAACTGCACTGCCTGGAGAACATTGTCCAATCCCACAAATTGAATTATAGAATTGTTCTGAATAACGAATTATGGAAGAGCGATTTAATATTTATGATTATAATGGGGGTGGCAGAGTAATGGCTTCTTGTCATGGGATTTCCCTACATCAAAGATCCCACTGTGCTAAACCATGTTTTAAGATTATGCAACACTGTATGAAAGGGAAGCTATCTTCCCAAGAATAACTGCAGGAATAGCATTTGAAATATGATGTACTGATGAAAGGAAATATCTCCCATTCAAATAAAATGCTAAAAATCCTCAGCGAACAGCAATGCCACCAATACCAGTCGGTGTGGAACATCTAAAACATTGACATAGCAGCATAGATATTTTATTTTCCAACCAAACAAAGCCTGAAGGGCAGTAAAAAAAACAAAAAAACTTTTTGGAACCATGAAAGGGATGGATGAGAACCTCAACTCACCTGGTTTTATAACCTCATAAAGGTTGTTTATAACCTTGAGAAGCTTAATGGAGAGGCCAGGCAGAAAAAAAGTGCATCAGTGGACATTGAAGAGTTAGCAAAACCAAACCCAAAGAGAGGAACAGGATGCCAACATGGCAGTCTGTGAAAATAAATCTTCCTGCATCTTTGTGGCATTTTGAAGGAGATGCAGATCTGACCTGATTTGGAGCTGAGATCAGACAGTGTTCGAGTCGCATACAGCACCCCTACAGCCCCATACAGCACCCCTCCCCAAGAAAGCTTTCGCATCCTGCCATCCAAATATAGCACTGTCTCCTCTTACCCGGCAAGCCAAGTGCAATTAGCATCTTCATTTTGACTTTTGCATGAAACACAGTAGTTGCCATTTAAAATGTCAGTTTGGGTTAATTAAAATATTCTTGTGGGGGAGGGAGGACACTAGTACAAACTGCACTTATCGTGGTTAAAGAAAGGTTTCAGATGAAGGATCTACATAAATGCAGCATCACACAACGTATTTTCCCCTCTGTCAGTGGGTGTGTATGTGTGCGCGCCTGCTCTACTCATGTTTAACTATTCAAATCATTTCAGCTGTACATGGTGCACCTTATCTGATGAATAAAAAAATAAAAAAAACACATCCATTATTTTTATTTATTTATTATTATTATTATTATTATTATTATTATTATTATTATTATTATTAGTTCATTGCCTCAGGTAATTGTGCGCTGAGTGCATATGGTGGACATTTTGGATTAGTTTGTATTTGAAAGCAAAATGTACACTTTTTCTTAGGTGTTTCTGAATTCATTTGGTCACTGCATGACACACATAGCCTGGGTACTGTCTTAACCTGTCCTGCTGATGAATTCGTTTTTTTAATGACATTTGATTTTTGTTGTTCAATTTGTTGTTTGCTTGGTTTAAATGACTGTAGGCCACAGTATGTAGTCCAAGGAAACAGGTGGCACTTCTAATAGGCAGTGCGCACCGCAGTACATGTGAATAAATACTTCGGCTTAATAATCCAAAAGAACAAGCCACCCACACAAGAACAACTTGATCTAGTATAATCGTGTAAACAGAACGCTGGGGTGTCATCACTACCGCTATAACAAACACGACTGATAATATTTTAGACACGGTGTGAAATTAATAAAATATAGTGGACAAATAAGCGTCTCCCCAAAACACATACATTAATGAACATGCCCCACATTAACAACGGTGCATTTTAACCTCTGGGGAACAATATATCATAAACGAAATCCCTCTGTTGGGCTCGAGAAAGCAGCTTTGCGGTGGAATAAAGCGAGGCAGATTGACGTCATTGAAACCGACGCAGAGAGAGCCGACCGAAATCAACAGCAGCAGCCAGCCAGCCAGCAACCCCGAGTACCTAACTACAAACATCCTCGGCGCTGTAGCACACCGTTGCTAGAGAGCATCTTCAGAAAATAACGGTAAGAATATTATTCGATATTGGTGCAACGCACCTGAACGATAGTAAAGGCTCTTCCTGTTTGCTTAAACGTATGGCTGCATCTCCAGATCCATTTCTCATCTTTCTTTTTCATCTGACAATACCAACTGGCTAGCTAGCCATGTAACATAGATGTATAATATAGGTTCTACACATAAACAGAAGCTTGCGATTAATATTCTTGTTGTCGGGAAGATGTTGAAATGAGATATTCTCCCTGGCAAAAGAGCATATTTGATTATTCTGTTTAATGAAGATGCATGCCACCAGATTATTAATTATAGGTTGCTGCGAGGTAGCCTATCTGGCTAATCTTTTCTTTTGATACATAAGCTTTAGGTCCATAAACGGATGCATTTCCTTTTAACACCATAGGCATCTCTTACTTCCGCCAATTTCACGTAAGCTGATGCTTTCGTTTTACCGCTAACAGGTTGGTTTAACAGCGTGGTTGTCTTCGAGGCATCATTTCTGTTGTTTGTGATTCCTTGTGGAATTCATCATCGCTCCGTTTGAGACAATGATGCGCTGTTTTCGATGAATAAACACGCCGGCTTTCAATGTGCGTTTGCATCAATATGAAGCGTATGAGGTCGAGATGTTAAATATATTTTATTTTCTTTGTAATCAGTACTTAAGATCGCAGCGCTTGTCCACTGCGCTGCTGAAACGTCACACGGGACTCCATCCCCATCAGCATCAATAAACAGGAAACGAAGTGATGGAATAGAAGTCACGTTTCAGTAGAGGAAAATGCAAATTGACATTAGCTCTCTGCGAGGGCCGTTCCGTAGGACACATGAAACCACCTATAGAATTTACTCTGTTTTTTTTATTATTTATTATTATCCCTCCTCTTCCTTTCCATGCACAGAGGTAAGCGATAAGATGGCCACCTCCTCCTCCAATCTGGAAGAAGACGAGAGTCTGAAGGGTTGTGAAGTTTTTGTGCAGAAACACAACATCCAGCAGATCTTGAAGGAGTGCATTGTGAACCTTTGCATCGCAAAGCCCGAGCGTCCTATGAAATTCCTGCGGGAGCATTTTGAAAAGCTGGAGAAGGTCAGTGAAAGAGTTTTACAGCATCTTTTTTTTTACTGTTGAGATCTAGGACTTGTTTTCTTTTTTTATGTTGATAAAGGAATGAATTCAAACAAGGGGTGTTTTTGTCACTGTTGAAGAAATTTAGATTATATATTTAGAAATATGTATTTTATCTTCATGGTGCATGGCAGGTTTTTTTTCCATATGAAGAATAAGGTTAATAACATTCCTTCTGATTCATTAAGATTTTGCCTGTTGCAAAAATGTATTTAATTGAGAATTGTGATTGTTTTTACACACAGAACATGTAAAGGTTTCTGTCGGCACCCTCTAAGAATTATTTGGATTTCTTGTTTCTCATAAGCCGTATTTCTCCCATGTTTTCAGTTTTGGTGATATCATCACATATGCAGAGCCAGTGAATTAACTGGAGTTAATATTTAGTTAATATAGTTAATAATTCAAATAACATATAAGTCATGAATTCCAGCGCGGGTCAAGAACAGTAGCGGTTACAGCCATCCCCTCTCTGACTCCAGGCCATCTTCTTGAGCCAGGGGGTCACCACATCAGGAGGGATAGACATTGACGTTTTAGTATTCTGGGCTGACACCAATCAAATTACTGCATGAACTCCTGCTAGAAAGGAATTGCCACGCTTGGCCTGAATTTAATCAGTATCAACATTTGTCTTTAGCTTTGACGAATAAATGCAAGTGACAGTTACTCTTAATTCCTCGTCGAATTTAAGGACAATTATTGAGTGAATCCAGGTCCTTGTTTCACACGGAGACAGACAGATTTGGGGTACGGGCTTGGTTCCTTGTAGGCGATAGTCAACACACGCGCTGAATTTCATAAGAAATAAATGTAACTTACTTGTTCATGTTTTTGCTGGAATGTGTTGGAACAGAGTGGTCAGTTGGTGTGACGGCTCTCCCAAAATCAACAAGGTACCACCTCCATGCTCAGAAAGCGGGGTTTAGATGGTTTTGAGTACAGGGATGTGAGCTGCTAGTTCTTATCACACTGCAGGTTAGTTGGTGGACGGTACGCACAGCTTAATAGGTGTGCCGCTGCGCATCTGATCGACCAGCAGGGGTCGCTGGTGAGCGATGAGACTTGCCGACTGAAACCCTTCCTTCTCCGGGTGATGCTAGAGCCAGTTGCGAATCGCGCCGTGAGGCTAACCGTCCCATTTACCATTGGCACTGTCCGGATTTAGTATCGGATCGTCCGACACCGTCCACGCACGAGAACGGTGCCTTAACAGGATGAGCCCCCCCCAGCAGCCCGGTCAGAAAGGAGGCGTCATTGCTGCCCTCGCCCTCATCCAGACCTGGAGCACGGATGCGAGGCTTGCTTCTGCAAAAGAAACCCACCTCATCAGCTGTCTAGAGGTTGTGAAAAAAGCATGAAGTGTGAGACTGGATTTCATCCTAGGGTTTAGTAGTACACACAGAAACGTCAACTGAAAGCGTCACCTTGGGCAGATATGAAACGATGCCTGTATTCATGTGCTGCTAAAAAGGCATCGGTCATTGGCATTTTGCTATTTTTGAAAGTGATGGTGCCAGAAGCGCTCAGGTATTATTAGCCCTCTTCTTAGTCTTATTTTTCGTCTATGTTTGCGGCTACAGGTTTCATTCACTTACTCCCTGTCAGAAACAGAAAATGGTCATTATTTGTAGGATATATATTTGATGTCAGGTATGTGCTGTCTGTTTCTCTGGGGTCTTAAGCGGGCATATATATATGGGTCAGGTAATGATACTATTATTGTCATCGTCGCAACTTCTTATTATTTCACATGGAAGATGACAAGTGCAGTAAGTGTAGCTTAGTCTTTATTGAGTGAGACTCCGGGGATTTGAACCCACAGCGAGCTAGTCTGCCCACCAGCCGCTTAACTGCTTCCCTCTTCGCCGGCCACACGCTATTGTTTTAAGTGTTGTCTGATGGGGGCACTGTCGCTGAAATAGCCCTGTCGGAGGGATAAAAGATTTTGAGTTTTGTGTGATCCCTTTCCTGGGGGCCTCTTGTACTGTCACACGGTGAAGCCAACAAAAGGCCTTTTGAGCCTCATTTAGCCGAAGCCTCAGCCCTCCGCCTTGTCTTTGGTCATGGCGATCTCGGGTTTAGGTGCTGACTGGGTATCTCGCTCCGGCCTGCGGGCGGCCCTTTGGTTTTCGGGGGGAGCGGTGCGACTGCTGAGGGTCAGCTGACCGCCCGCCTCGCGCTGACCCGCCAGAGGGGAGGCGGACTGTCACCCGACACACGCAGTATTCACCATCGCCTACAGGCCCATCAGCAATCTGCACTGCTGCGGGCACCAGCAAGGCTGATCAACAAATGCTGTATTTACAGAAAATCAGAGCGCTGTCTCAACTCTTTTTACTTGAAAGTTTACAGCTCAACCTCTTGGGTATCTTAATATCTCTAACAGTTGTGACACTTCAAACATTTTCCTCGGTCCTTGATTTTGTTCTATGAACCGTGTTAGAAAAGCAGTGGACCTCTGTTGCCGTAGCTACTGTGCCGCTGTCTGATGCCGCTTCGTTTCCGATGTTCTCTGGGATTATGACTCGCAGGAACGTGCAAATTATGGATTATAATTCATACCTTCCATTAATTTCCCAGATTACTGCCAGTCATATTGTGAGTTACGGGTGGATGTAGGGTCCAGCTCCCTCACGTGCAGTGTGTGTGTATAAGAGAGAGTGTGTGTTTGCCCACTGTGTGTGTGTCAGCCTGTATGAGTCTCCTGCGTGGGCAGGGGTTCGATCCCCCCCACTGCCCCCTCTGCACTGTGATCCCTTCTCTATCTGCTGTCTCCCTGTCTGAATAAAGTGCAAGCGGGGCGGACAGTCTGGAAAAAGAACAGCACTCCCTGTTCCTGGCCAGGTTATTAAATAATGGCCAAACATTGTTATCATCGGTATAGTTACATTTTTTTCGTTCTGTTGACCTTGTTATGTGTGCTGT
>NC_083775.1:15146613-15151613 GCF_963514075.1 Conger conger | reverse complement strand
TGGCTCCCCTCTCCAGACCACCGTTTAACATTACATCCACTGGTTTTACGTCTCTACGGTAACCCTTTACGTCAGTTAAGAGGAGTAATTGATGCGGCTCTTTTCAAACTGTTATTTTTCTTGGAGTGCCGTCGACTTATTATTATTTTTCGGTGGAGTGTCGTCGACTTTTCCATTGCCGCCTCGTTCCTGGTGTAGCCTGTGCGTTTTATAGGCCGTGCGTCTCTCTCTCTCTCTCTCTCTCGCTTTCTCTCTCTCTCTGAATCATTTATGGCTAAGGTAACCCTGACCAGCCGTGAATCGAACTGGGCTAATTAAATTCCGTCGTAACCACAGCGATGTTTGGTCCTTACCTGACAGATGGAGGAGGGGTTTTCTCCACAGGGCCTTTAAATGGCAATCACATTCCAGACAGGTTTTTTAATTTTTTAATTTTTTTTAATGTGTTTTGATGCCTACATTATAGTGAAGTATAACATTTGACATTTAACATTCAACGTTTATAAAATAATGTCATTTTGACATAGAGAAAAGTGTGGTCGAAAGTGTTCCGCTGCCGTAGAAAGAGTGAAAAATTGCTTTCTGCTTCCCCGCCCGAATCGTGACGTCAGAGTACCCTTTTCATTTCAAGGTACTTCTAGATGTCAGTCGAGGTGTCAAGTCGGAAATTTGTTGACGCACACTTGTCTGTTTACCTCGAAAGGCTCGTTCCTAATGTCGGGAGGCAGCGGTTGTGGATCCGTACTGCGCGGGACACTGCCGGCCTTTGATTGGTTAGAGCAGTGGTTCACAGACTGGGTCCCGGAGTTACCCCTGTGTATACGCTGGATTTCGTTGCAGCCACAACTGCATTCCAAGTATTTTAACAAGCTGGTAATTTTTCTTAATTGCATGCTTTTCATGTTTAGAGGGATTAGCTTATCCTCTGAAAGCACATTTTGTCAGATAGGCTGTTGTACCAGGCCTCATGCTCTGCGTGAGCCTAGAAGGCTCCCGTGGATGAAGGGTCTGGCCATCCTGGCGTAAGACCTGACGTGTCAGGACTGCTTCTGAGCAAGGCCGCGGAAATCTCATTGGGGTCCAGCAGGACCTTCCATCTGTTCTGATGGAGCTGGCTGAATGAATAAAGCATGCTACTGAACACCAGTGTTCATGTAATGGTAAATGGTAAATGGTTGGCATTTATATAGCGCCTTGATCCAAAGTGCCGTAATTGGTGCTTCTCGTTCACCCATTCATGCACACATTCACACGGCAACTGCGATTGGCTGCCATGCAAGGCACCAACCAGCTCGTCGGGAGCATTTTGGGGTTTGGTGTCTTGCTCAGGGATACGTCGACACACCCAGGGTGGGATCGAGCAACCCTCCCACTGCCAGGCGACTGCTCTTACTGCCTGACACAATGTCACCCCATATACATATCGACACGTGCACGAGCCTCAGCCCGATGTGCATTAGTTTCAGCCTCACGTGCACCAGCCTCTGCCTCACGTGCACCAGCCTCTGCCTCAACACCAGTCTTTTGGGGCTTGAGAGGATCAGAGCTTTTCCTGCCTAACAGCTGTTCCTTAAGGTTTTTTTTTTTTTTTAATGAATGGTATATATAAAAAAAAAAAAAAAAACACAGAAATTAACAGAGAAAAGTACTGGGTGTAAAATAGAGGGGAAAAAAAAAAAAGTCTTACCTCCATGTTGGGGGAAAAGTAGCACAAACGGGTGCAGTAACCTCCCCAGTAGTGACCATTGGAGGTCTCTGGTGTAATGGCCTCTTCCTTCCCCCCCCCCCTACAGGAAGAATGCAAACAGATTCTGGCCCGCCAGAAGTCCAACTCCCAGTCGGACTCTCACGATGACGAGGTGTCCCCGCCGCCCCCCAACCCCGTGGTGAAGGCCCGGCGTCGGCGCGGGGGGGTCAGCGCCGAGGTCTACACGGAGGAGGACGCCGTCAGCTACGTCAGGAAGGTGGGTGGAGCGACCGCGCGCATCGCAATACGCCTGTCCTCAATCAACTCCATCCATCCATCCATCCATCCATTATCCTAACCCGCTTAGCCTGTCGCGTAGCGGTGAAGGTGAATGACTGGGACCTGCAAGGTCACCGGTTCTAATCCCGGTGTAGCCACGATAAGATCCGCACAGCCATTGGGCCCTTGAGCAAGGCCCTTAACCCTGCGTTGCTCCAGGGGAGGATTGTCTCCTGCTTAGTCTAATCAACTGTACGTCGCTCTGGATAAGAGCTTCTGCCAAATGCCATTAATGTGTAATGTTATCCTGAACAGGGTCGCAGGGGGGCTGGAGCCTATCCCAGCAGACATTGGGTGAAAAGCAGGAATACATTACATTACATTAATGGCATTTGGCCAGACGCTCTTATCCAGAGCGACGTACAACAAAGTGCATACCCATAACCAGGGGTAAGTGCGCTGAAAGACCCTAGAGGGGTCTTTTTTAAACAAACAAACAAACAAAGCAAAAGTATGACCAAACCCCTTAACTAGCCAAACACTGCTTACCTAGCCAAACTAAAAATACTGAGACACAAAAAAGTAATTCACAGAAAGACAACATTTAAGGTTCACAGGGAGGTAGGGAGGGACGGGGAGAGGTGCTGCTTGAAGAGGTGCGTCTTCAGCTTGCGCTTGAAGGTGGGAAGAGATTCTACAGTTCTGACCTCAACGGGGAGTTTGTTTCACCACTGTGGAGCCAGAACAGACAGTAGTCGTGAGCGTGAGGTGGAAGTTCGGAGAGGGGGAGGTGCCAAGTGGCCTGTGGAGGCTGAACGAAGAGGTCTGGCAGGGGTGTAGGGTCTGATGATTTTTTTGTAGGTAAGCTGGGGAAGACCCCTTAACTGCTTGGAAGACTAGCGCCAATGTTTTGAATTTGATGCGAGCCATGACAGGCAGCCAGTGGAGGGAAGTTAGCAGGGGGGTGACGTGAGTATTTCGGAAGGTTGAAGACCAGACGAGCTGCTGCATTCTGGATAAGTTGGAGAGGTCTGATGGCGGACGCTGGGAGGCCAGCCAAGAGGGAATTGCACTAGTCCAGGCGGGACAGGACCATCGCTTGGACCAGGAGCTGGGTTGAGTAGGGGGTGAGAAAGGGGCGGATTCTCAGTATGTTGTATAGGAAGAACCTGCATGACCGGGTCACCACCACAATGTTCTCGGAGAGGGACAGTCTTCTGTCCATCACCACGCCGAGGTTCCTGGCATAGTGTGGTATCCCCTTGGGAAATGGAGAGGTCCCGATGGGGAGAGGTAATGGCAGGGATGAATATCATTTCAATCTTACCTGGGTTGAGCTTTAGATCGTGGTTGTCCATCCACCCTGGACGGGTCGCCAGTCCATCACAGGGCGCACACCCCATTCACACACACACTCATACCTATGGGCAATTTAGACTCTCCAATCAACCTAACCTGCATGTCTTTGGACTGTGGGAGGAAACCAAAGTACCCGGAGGAAACCCACGCAGACACGGGGAGAACATGCAAACTCCACACAGAGAGGGGGATTCGAACCCAGGACCTCCTTGCTACCAACTGGCGGCAGTGCTACCCACTGCATCATATAGTCCAAAGACAAAGTTGAACAGATTCAATAATAATACTGAAATGACAGACATGCACCCAAGTTTACAAATGAATGGAATAAATGTTACCCAATAGCGGATGAGTTTTACGCACAAAAGAGAGGAAGAAAAAAAGAGTATTGGATGTCTTTGTAGCTCATTATCGATGGTGGTTGGCCAGCCCATCATCTGTCATGTTGTTAAATTGGGAGTAAGGTGGAGCTCACCGAATGGTCAGTTGGGACGTTAAAAGTTTTTCCTTGACTTTTACCAACTGTACAAAATGTACACGGACGGGTTACACTTTTTTTTCCACTGTCTCAGGTTTTGTTGGTTAGTTTTATGGATCGCTGCCCGATCTGTGTTTCTGAAAATCCTTTTTTTAATTGACAGTCGACGTTAAGGAGAAATGTTGAATGTGAACGGATCATTAACTGTGCCGGTGCGCCCTCGCTCGTTAGAACGTGATTAACGAGAAGCGGGGCTTAATTAACGCCGTAATGAACGTGCGCTTAGGGGTGAATTACCCGGCGTTTTAATTGGAGTGACCCGGGGCGCTGCTCCTGAATGGTGTCATGCGGTTCAGCATGTTCCCTGCCTGAACCAATCACCTTTCGGCTCCACTGCCCGTTTCCTCCGCGCGGATTGACACCCCTAAGCGCTCATTTTGGGGCGAGGTCACCCGACCCCTCCGCGGCCTCCGTCCGTCTTTCCCTCTTCGCAACCTCGGCTTCCCACAGATCCAGAGCTGGCGATCCTGCTGGTTTGTTTCCTTTGAGGTCGGAGTGGGCCTGCCTTCTATTGGCAGCCGGCAGGGTAGCTCAATTCTATTTATGGAAGATGTGAGGGAAGAGAGAGATTCTATTGATCGGTGTGGGCAAGTGGTGAGTTGATTGGTGGGTTGTGTTGGAGAATATGTCTGCCATCCAATGGAACATAAGTGTACAACCGGGGATAATAAAATTGCAATGAGACTCTGGCCAGAGAGGGGCTCTACCAATCACTGAGGTTATTGGTGAAAGGTAACATCTTGTAGCATCCCTGATGGTGATTGGTGGATGCAGTGTGTAGCCTGCCACTCTCACACAAAACAACCCAGAAATTATAGATACGACTGATTCACTCTCCTGGTTCACGCCCCTGTAATTTACACTCTCTCACACATAACTTCCCAGAAATTATAGACACGACTGATTCACTCTCCTGGTTCACGCCCCTGTAATTTATATTTAATTCAGAGCACTGTGTCGTGCCACAGTACGTCACTGGATTTGTACCCATTGTGAAGCCTGGAGAGCAGGCCGGGACACAGAGCTGCCTGCCCAGCCAGGACAGCAGAGTACACGGCGTACCTGCGTTAGTGTCGAGTGATAAACCCGAGGCAGTCACGCCTCATCCGGGAGAACCGCAGGTGGACTCGTACGTGC
>NC_083775.1:15069285-15146413 GCF_963514075.1 Conger conger | reverse complement strand
CGCGTCTGTAACTGACGTGGGCGCCAAACGGACGTTTGAAGGAGCGGGGACGTTCCGTTTCGCCCCTTTCAGGTTTTCTCGATTCCTTGCTCTTCGCCTCCTTGTCTCGCTGCCTTCCCCCGATGGGCGGAGCTAGGAGCTAGGAGCTAGGAAACGACGCTAGGGAAGGAGGAGGGCGGTGAAAAGCGCCCGATGCGAACGAGGCGGGTTTACCCACGATGCCCCTCTCCCCCGCCGCAGGTGAGATAGCGCTGCTGCTCAACAGGCCGCGCGCGGCCACGGTGGTCGCCCGCGGGCCGCTGAAGTGCGTGAAGCTGGACCGGCCGCGCTTCGAGCGCGTCCTGGGCCCCTGCTCCGAGATCCTGAAGAGGAACATCCAGAGATACAACAGCTTCATCTCCCTGACCGTGTGACCGCCTCCGTGGGGCGCGGAGGGGGACCGGCGGAGAGGAGGAGTGGAGGCCAGGGGGGATAGGGCGGGGCGGGGCGGGGCGGGGCGGGGAGGGGTGGTGGGGAGGGGCTTGGCTGCCTGCCTTTTTTATATCATTTGCTCGTTATTTTATTATGTTTTAATCTTGTGCACTCCGGCTTGACCTGTGCTGTCACGTAGCTTTACTTTAAAAAAACGAAGAAATAAACAAATGAAGAAATATATTTCCAAAAAGACTTGAAAGAGTTGAGGATTATTTATATACAGATATACATGTGTATAGTCTATGCTATATTTCTGTATATGCATTATGTGTGTATATGTGTACACGGTACAATTGTACAAACACTACATGCATTATGTACTGTAGTCCAGTATGCACATGCATATTGATAGATATATTTATGAATTTGAAATTGCCAGGAGTTTTGGTCGCACTGTACGTACGTATGAAATGAGAGTGGGTCCCTTTCGTACCGGGAGGAAGTGGAGTCGTAAGGACTTCCTGTCTCTTGAGTGCAGACTGTAGTTGGCCTTTTCTCGCTCTGGGGTTTGGGTTTACGGGTCGATTTGTGTGCCATTTCTGTTCAATGCAAAACCCACACCCCAGTGCAAGCCCTTTGCCACTGGAGACTAGAGGTGGAGATAATACTTAATCCTCGGTTGTTTCGCTTAATCTAAAAAGCTTGGTGACTGTGCGGTGACCACCGGTTCGAGGGGTTAAGGGTTTGTAACATTTTTGAAGAATTTTACAGGGTTTAACTCTACGTTTCAGACGAGCGGTCGATCTGACCGGCTGTCGGGGTTTGCGTTGTGGCGAGACGGTAGATTTCACTGGGGGTTAGGTAGGTAGGTTTTGAGGTGTTTTTGTTTTCTTCTGAAATGTGTTCTCTTATGAAATGTTATGTATCCTGCTGTTTCTAATGGGCTGTCTGTCCGCCCTTATTGTTTTCCAAAGGCTCAATGGTGTTATAAGTTGATTAGTTGAGTACACACACGCATTCACACACTCACACGCACCCACACACACACACACGCACGCACACACACACTATATCTGTCAGACACACACAGGTGCATTCACACACGTACATATTATATCTGTCAGTCACACATGCACACACACACACACACACACACACACACACACACATGCACTGATTACTGTCCCATTCCCAAAGTAAATAAAACGGGTGCATCACAGTTCTGCTGGTACTTTGTCTTTATTGTTCTGTCTATGTTCGTCTCTGTGCTCTCTCTCCCCCTCCTCTTTGTCTCTCTCTCTCTCTCCCTCTTGATCTCCCTCTCCCTTTCTTCCTCTCCCCCTCT
Source organism: Conger conger (assembly GCF_963514075.1). Lineage (NCBI taxonomy): Eukaryota > Metazoa > Chordata > Actinopteri > Anguilliformes > Congridae > Conger > Conger conger. The sequence goes on along the minus strand of NC_083775.1, from coordinate 15,144,654 downwards.
TTCTCTCTCTCCCTCTCTCCCTCTTGATCTCTCTCCCTCTTCCTCTCCCTCTCTTCCTCCTCTCCCTCTCTTACTCTCTCTCCCTCTCTCTCCCCCCCCTCCCTCTTGATCACCCTCTCTTCCTCTCTTTCTGTCTCTCTCCCTCCCAGAATTCAGGTTGTATCCCCGTCAGGCTGGGCACTATTCAGAGTCCAGACTCCAGATGCCTTTGAGCGTTTGCCCTGTGTAGTCTAAAGCTGAGACTCTGACACATTCCTCCCCATCTTAGAGGCTGCTAAATCAACCCAGGAATGCACCTCCAACCGACGCGTACACCCCCCCCCAAACACCCACAACACCAGCTCAACACCAGCCCACCACCCCCCCCAAACACCCACAACACCACCTCAAGACCCCCCCCCCAAACACCCACAACACCAGCTCAACACCAGCCCACCACCCCCCCAAACACCCACAACACCAGCTCAACACCAGCCCCCCCCCAAACACCCACAACACCAGCTCAACACCAGCCCCCCCCAAACACCCACAACACCAGCTCAACACCCCCCCAAACACCCACAACACCAGCTCAACACCAGCCCACCACCCCCCCCAAACACCCACAACACCAGCTCAACACCAGCCCCCCCCAAACACCCACAACACCAGCTCAACACCAGCCCCCCCCCCCAAACACCCACAACACCAGCTCAACACCAGCCCCCCCCCCCCAAACACCCACAACACCAGCTCAACACCTTCCCCCCCCCCAAACACCCACAACACCAGCTCAACACCAGCCCCCCCCCCCCCCCAAACACCCACAACACCAGCTCAACACCAGCCCCCCCCAAACACCCACAACACCCACAACACCAGCTCAACACCAGCCCCCCCCAAACACCCACAACACCCCCTCCTCCATCCACAATCGCTGTTGCCATCCTGCTGCCCTCACCGAATCAGAATGAGGAAGAAATGTGACGTAAGTGACTTCACCGTGGGATGATTGTGGATGGTTTGAGTGTCTCAGAAACAGCTGATCACGCACAGCAGTCTCTCAAGTTTGCAGAGAATCATCCAGTGAGCAGCAGTTCTGCGGGCAAAAACACGTTGTTCATGAGAGAGGTTAGAGAAGAAGGGCCAGACTGGTCAAAGCTGACAGGAAGGTGACAGTAACACAAATAACTACGCATCACAACACTGGCATGCAGAAGAGCATCTCTCAGCAGACAACACATCAGACCTCTTAAGTAGATAGGCTAAAAAAAGTTTAACCAATAAAGTAAAAAAAATAAGTAATAAATAGCTAATAACGTGCTTAATGAGTGTACTTCTACTGTCCTATGCAGGGTTGGCTCCGTGCACCTCAATTGATTAATTGAATGATGAATAATAGTGTAGAATCTACATTTCCAGGTTGCCTCACCTGGGGCTGCAGGTGAAATTGAGTTCTTAAGTGAAGGGTAGCCTAACTGCCACTCTTAACTGCTGGAAGTACACAAGTCCTTCCCTGTCCCAAAAAGCCTTCCAAAATGTACATACATATACTTAACAGTTTGGAGAAGTATATGTATGTCCATATATCATTATGAAATGATTCATTCTGTAGTGAAGGACTGACACAAAATGGATGCTTCGATTCCCAGATGATTTGGGGAACGGTACGAGCCCTTTCTCCCCGGCCGTGTCCCTTTGTGCCAGCGGATCCTTTAATTTGTTTGCAGCGGAGTTGGCGGTTTTGTAGCTTTAACAGCCGTGCCCGCGGCCCATTAATCCAGGCCCAGCCTGACTTTTAGTAGCACCCGCCCCACTGGCTGTGCCTCCACTGTTTAGCATGAGAAAGACCCTGGGAACGCCGTCCAGGGGGGGCGAGGGGGGGTGTGGGGACCGTAAAACATTCTGTACATCCAACCCCCCCCCCCTCCTCCTCCTCCTCCTCCTCCTCCTCCTCCTCCTCCTCTCTGCTTCTCGATGTCTTTCTCCTCCTCTTTCGGTGTTTCACGCTCTCTCACTCTTCTACTCTGTCTCTCTCCCTTCCAATTAAAGGATTCTTTCTCTCCCTCTCTCTGTCTCTCGCTCTCTCTATCCCCTCCTGCCCTCTTTTCCCCTCTCGGGATTCGAATGCGGGATGCTTTAATTGGCGGGAATAACATTTGTAAATATTGACTAAGCTCTCTCACTCGCGGTTCAAAGATTGGGGTCTCTCCTGACAAATCCAGTGGTCGCCTCCTCGGTCTACTTCAGCGAATGTGAATAGTTTATTATGCAATAGGTATGTGCTGCCAAAGCCTAAATGGCAATCGGTGAACAGCGAATACAAAACGAGAAGTTGTTGCCAGCTTGGCTACAACATTAGCAGCCATAAAACTATTAATTACTCATTTCGATTCAAAATGTGCTATTATTCAGGGGTTAAAGTGTGAATGTTGAAGTTTCCACATTATTCTGTTCCACGAGGACCATGATAACTAACCTCAAAATACAATGAATACATGACATAATTTATGATAAATAATGCATAAAAATGTGCTGATGTGTCATTCACACGGTGACTCTTGCCCTCTATCGCTGTCCCACTCTCTCTATCTTTTGCTCTTTCACCCATTACCTCCCTCTGCTTCTCTCGCTCCTTCACATCTCTCCTTCTCCCTCTCCATTCCCTTCTCTCTCTCCATTGTTTATTTCCCTCTCTTCCCTCCCATCTCTGGCTCATTCATTCTTTCCTGCTCTGTCTCCCTCCCTTTCCTGTTCCCTCCATCTCCCTGTTTTATTTCCCTCTCTTCCCTCCCTCCCTCCTTCCCCCCCTCTCTCTCCCTCTCTTTCCCTCTCTCTCTTCCTCTCTCTGGCCCTCTCTCCCTCCCTCCCCCTCTCTCTCTCTCTCCCTCTCCCTCTCCCTCCCTCCCTGTGCCAGTATGTGCTTCAGAGTGGCTGGGTAGCTGCAGCGTTGAGCACTTGAGGGATCTCTTTGTGGCCTGTCCAGCTACAGGAGAGCCGTGGCGTTCCCACACTGCGGCGTCTTTGTGCCGGGTGGCTACGGCTCGCCCCGCACCTCAGACGTGCCCGTCGCTCAACGCAAACAAGGCAGGGACGCAACGCCGAAAAAAAAAAACCAGAGTGAGAGAGGCTATTCTGCTAAACCGTGGTTTAGGAGCGGGCGCAGTGCCCCCATAACAACAGCTGAGAAAAAAGGAGAAAGAGAAAACAAGAGGGAACCAGGCAAGGATCCAAAAAAAAAGTGGGGGGAGGGGGGGGGGGATTAAAGCAAAACGCTTATCCACCCCCTGATTACTCATTACAAAACCCCACACGATTAGCGGTTTTGCTTCTGGGGACAGAGCGGTTGCTTTTCTGAACCAATAAACGACCTGCTAATTACGTGAAGTGGCTCAGAGCTGGGAGTTTTTCCCCAAGCCGAGGTCTGGCGAGATTAAAAAGCGTCAGAGTGAACCCTGAGTTTTAATCTCTTTTATAAAAGTCTGCAGGACAGATCCCCCCCGAACAAAACATCACCTCCTCTGGATGGACGGTTGTGCAGACGGTGGGGCCCAGTGCTGACACGACCAGGATATTATTTGATATAATTTTGATATACCTTTTTCTGCCAAATCCTTTACAAACTCTCCCAGTTGATTGAGATAACTTCACCCCTACCCTGTGGAGATAGTGATGTCACTGACTGTGCCCTGTAGAGATTGTGATGTCACTGACTGATGTTTTGAGCTTTTTCTTCTTTGGGCTCTCTCAATGTTTCTGTCGTCAACTGCTGCTGTTTTCTACTTGTCTGTTGCTTAGTACGTCAGCGATTTCTTTCTTTTTCACTACATTCCAAGTTGTTGTACAAGCTATCCTCAGTGCTTGTGCAATGGCTCTGATCGATTTACCCTCTTTTCTAAGCTTCAGAATGGCTTGCTTTTCTCCCAAAGACAGCTCTCTGGTCTTTGTGTTGGTTTATCTTTTCTAACACAAATGCAGTCTTCGCAGGAAAAACCCAAGGCAACATAGACATTCCAAACTATTTATTGTTTAACCAATCACTTTAACAGGACACATTTGGGCAAGAAGTAACATCTTTCAGTCACATGTTTGAATACTTTTTCTCACCTAAAAATTGGGTGGTCTGATACAAAAGGTGATATGTTCTAGGTTGTTTAACAAATTTTGATAAAATACCAGGAAATAAAAGCTGAAATCTTTTGACCTCAAACTTCATTGTCTTTACCTTGCTGTTCCAATGCTTTTGGAGGGGACTATATAGCTTTACATTTTCCCTTCTGATAGGTTTCTATGGCCTCTCTTCTTCAGTTTAGCACCTTTTGCTAATTGGGCAAATTACACTCCTGGGGAGCAGATTCACCCTTCAAAACCCAAGCTATGGAGGGAAGGCCCATGATTCATTTCTGAGCAACCCCCCCCCCGGGCCCAAATGAACCACCTCCTTGTAAGAAATTAACCTGTAACAGCTTCTAATCAGCAGGTCTTTGATAGACAGACCATACTTTAAAGGGCTAGTTAGTGACCCAGAGTTCTAAGGCTGGCTGTTCTTTGACCATTTTTTTTTCTTTTTTAATCCTGTACCACCCCCCCCCAAAGGGTCATAGGCCAGCGGCCAGGGCGAGGTCACAGGTGATCGAGCACCGTAGAGGCTGATGGGATTGGCAGAGATTTAGTGGGGGGGGGGGGGGGTTAGAGGGGCGCACAGACGATTTGGTGATTGTGACTGGGTCAGTGGTCATCCTGGGTCCTCCGCCTAGCTTTTATTGTTGGTGCGGAGGGGGGCTACATTGGACCAAGCTTTTTAAAATGGTGGCCCATGGATGAGTTCATGCGTCAATGGAAGTGGTCGATGGGCGAGACGCCCACTTCCTCTGGGTGTCATAGGCCGTTAGGTTTGCCACAGACGGCCAACATGTGTGCCCTAAAACCACACTGGTTGGGTCCGGCACTGCTCCTATTGCACTTAGTTGTTAGCTGTGAAGCAAACGCCTAACATCTTCATGGTGTTTCCTAAGAGTTACGGGAATATTTTGCTATTCCTTTTTGGCGCCAAACCGCCCTTCAAAGGCTAGGAAGACGTTTTGTTGTGGAGAGAGCTGAGCCAGATGGCAGAGCAGTTTCTTTTCTTTTCGTTCTTTTATTTTGGTCGCTTTTTTTTTTCTCAGCCAGTTTGTCATCATTTCTCATTTCCCCCAGAGCTGCTAATGTAAATAACACAACGCTACAAAACAAAAACACTCAGCCGCAAGAATGAATCTACTCATTTTCTTAAACCAATGTTTTCAACTTCGTTGCCACTTTATTCTACACGTTTACTGAATGTTTTTTCCACAATTACAGCTTTAAAAATATATTAATCCCGGAAAATTCAGCAAGCAAGGAAGTTTAGCAACTTGGTCAGCATCTCCTAAAGTTGATGACAAAGACTAAGGACTGTCATGTGTAGATACAAATTTTGGCTTTGTGTCTATGGTCAGGGGTGGGGCTAATGCAGTACCTCTAATACATTATATTACATTATTGGCATTTGGCAGGCGCTCTTATCCAGAGCGACGTACAGTTGATTAGACTAAGCAGGAGACAATCCTCCCCTGGAGCAATGTAGGGTTAAGGGCCCAACGGCTGTGTGGATCTTATTGTGGTTACACCGGGATTAGAACCACCAACCTTGCGTGTCCCAGTCATTTTCCTTAACTACTACGCTACAGGCCGCCCGTAGCAATAGATCCCTGTATTCTCATGCTCAGAACTCACTGTATTCACTGTGACATATTGGACAGAAAGCCGCTCTCTGAGTCTGATCTTGGTGATGTGCCATTGAAGTAAGTCTTGGCGTGGGGGGAATGACACAAGGATTGGTTGTGACAGGTTGTCCTCCTGTCTTTATCTTCCTTCTCTTGCCCTCCTTCCCTGTCTTCTCTTGCCCTCTCTTCTTTACATTAATGGCATTTGACAGACGCTCTTATCCGGAGCGACGTACAGTTGGTTAGACTAAGCAGTAGACAGTCCACCCCTGGAGCAATGCAGGGTTCGGGGCCTTGCTCCTGGGCCCAATGGCTGTGCGGATCTTATTGTGGCTTTAATTGAGAGAGAGAGAGAGAGAGAGATGTCCAAAAAAGGCAAGGTTGTGAATTGAAAGAAGTAGAAAGTGGAGAGAGTGACTGAAAGGATAACATATGAGTAGTGAAAGTGTTGCAAGAGGGAGAGATGATTCACCAGTCTATCCAGGGCGCGTTGTTCAGGTGGAGGTTTATGTAATGGTGATGACAGTGGAACTCCCGTCAGACAGACAAAACGCATCCTGAGGCCTGAGTCAGACGTGGAAACGTGTCTCTCAGACTTTATTAGGCTCTAAGTATCAGATTAATTGAGGGTCACACCGAGCTCACCGCTGCAATAAATCGGGCAAGAGACTTGACATCAGCCCCCCTCAACCAATGATAGGCCACACGTCTCTTTTCCTGGTGAGGAGTCCGAGGAGTACGTCTGATGGCTGACCTCAGTATAATGCCTCTGTCATTCTGAGGGTACACAGAAGGCATGGATCATCGAATCTGCCCTTTGAACCCAAATCCAGCCCTTGTTGTTTTCTTTCCTTCCGGGTAATTAGCAGAACAGTTAGTGCCCAGACCGGCCTCACACCTGACTCCCAGGCAAAGGGAGGGTGGGCAACTACCAGTTCCAAACCCTCAAGGGCTGTGACCCCTGGTGTACATTACATTACATTACATTATTGGCATTTGGCAGACACTCTTATCCAGAGTGACGTACAGTTGATTAGACTAAGCAGGAGTACGGTGCTTCCTGAAGATTGGTAGATGTGTGCAGCTATTCTCTGATTAGCATATAGATTAGCACATACTCTATGCCACATTTGGGCATCACTCAATCGCTGTTGTGTTTGCTTGCTAATGTAGTCACTGTACCGCTTGCTTTCACAACCACTTTGCACTGAGGTGTGTGCCTGACCATTATAGGTTTGTGTTTGTGCTGTCGTGCATTAGAATACCAGCCAAAAGTGTAGAAGGCACTGCTAATTGGTGGCTAATTGGACATGCTAATAGATGTAATAGGCAGTCATAGGACCTGCTAATTGGTGTGCTATGCAGTAATAGGACATGCTAATTGGTGTTATAGGCAGTAATAGGACATGCTAATTGGTGTTATAGGCAGTAATAGGATATGATAATTTGTGTGTCCTGCTAATAAATTGGGAACTGAATAATGTCTGTTTGGCCTTTGAGGGCGAGGGCAGGAGAGTGGGGCATTTTAGCTGGGTTTTCCCTGCCAATCATATGTCCTCTGACCAATGGGGTGGCAACAGCCTGGCTGCATCGGCTGCGCAGCGTAACCTCCTCCCGGGGAGCGAGTCTGCAGCTCTGTGCAACTCTGCTTTGTGAACGTTGGCAGCACCTGGCAGTGCATGCTGGTCTGACCCCACTGGATCCAGAAAGGATGCTTCAGCGATGAGAGGCTACAGCAATTCCCCATTCTGAAGCAGGAGAAGTTATTTTAAAACCTGGATTAGAATGTTGGTAAAATATAGGCAGAAGTGTAATTCAGTACAATAAATAGACAGTGGTAAGATGAACTCCGGGGGTCAGAAATGTGCCGGAAGCTTCCCTGGCCCAGGTGTAGCCTGTCGTGCGGCGGCATCTCTGGTCCCGGACCCCCCAATCAGCCCAATATCCTGATCAATACCCCGCGGTGGTGTTTTGGGGAAGCGGTCTCCTCTTTTGGGGCCGGTGCGGGGGGCCCCGTCTCCCCTTAAACCCCGGAATGCGTGGATTTGGCTGAGTGGTGGGTAACCGGAGATGTGGCGGCCATAATCTCATAATGGGGAAACTTCCTACTGTCGGTCTGTTTGTTTTTTATTCTTCCACCGCCGAGTCGGACCCTTCATCCCCGTCTGGGAGGAGAGGTGCCCAGCCTGCGGCCCTGAGCCCTGACCACACCCAGCGGTGTGTGAGTGTGTGTGTGTGTGTGAGTGTGTGTGAGTGTGAGTGTGAGTGTGAGTGTGAGTGTGAGTGTGAGTGTGTGTGTGTGTGTGTGTGTGTGTGTGAGTGTGAGTGTGAGTGTGTGTGTGTGTGTGTGTGTGTGTGTGTGTGTGTGTGAGTGTGAGTGTGAGTGTGAGTGTGAGTGTGAGTGTGAGTGTGAGTGTGAGTGTGAGTGTGAGTGAGTGTGAGTGTGAGTGTGAGTGTGAGTGCGTGCGTGCGTGCGTGCGTGCGTGTGAGAGACAGAGAGAGAGGGATGGTGCGTGCGTGCGTGCGTGCGTGCGTGTGTGCGTGCGTGTGTGTGTGAGAGACAGAGAGAGAGGGACGGGAGTGTGTGTGAGAGAGGGAGTGTGTGGTATGTGTGTATGTGTATGTGTGTGAGAGAGGGAGTGTGTGGTATGTGTGTGTATGCGTGTTTGTGTGTGAGAGAGGGAGTGCGTGTGTGAGAAAGAGCCAGAGAGAGTGTGCATATGACAGCTGTCCTGCTTCCTGCTTCCCAGATGCTCTGATTTGATACATTAAAAAAAACATTTTCCCACGTTAGCTCACACGCTGGTAGCCTCCCCCATCCCAACAGAGACAGCTTCAGTACAGTCTGCCCGTGGTCCCCACAACTCCAGTCCCCAGTCTGCCCATGGTCCCCACAACTCCAGTCCCCAGTCTGCCCGTGGTCCCCACAACTCCAGTCCCCAGTCTGCCCGTGGTCCCCACAACTCCAGTCCCCAGTCTGCCCGTGGTCCCCACAACTCCAGTCCCCAGTCTGCCCGTGGTCCCCACAACACGAGGCTCATCACAGGAAGGTTGCTTCTCCCAGTATGAGGAGGGGGGGGGGGCTGCACAGTGTTGTTTGGAAAGGTAGAAGGGTGGGGGAGCATTTTCTGGTACATTACAGCCATGATAATAACTGCCAGTCATAAATCGCACGCGTATGCACACACACTCCTCACTGTTTCTTTCACGCACGCAGGCACACACACACTCCTCACTGTCTCTCACGCACAAACACACACGCTCTTTCTTACACACACAGAAGCACACACACCTTCAAATTTATGTTAACGGCAGCAGTGCAGAAGTTTAGAGTTTTTATTTTGGAGCGAGGTAGCGCTTAAGCACAGCTGCTCTGTACCCCTGATGCCCTGATGCATGTGAAAAATTCACCCCCACCCAAATGGAGTTGGGTCTGTAGCTGCCTGTTCCCCTAGGCTGGGGTATATACGGGTGCACACAGGGGCAGGTGAGCCCTCCCACCTCGTCCCACCCAGGTACCGAGGGGAGGGGGGCGAAAGCAGCTGTCTGGACAGGGGAGTGCAGCTTTTTTCTGTTTTAAAAAAGAAGAAAAAGAAAAGGGTCATGTCCTACCCCCCTCCCTCTTGTCAGTGGTGCCAATGACGCTCAAATGAAGCAGAGAAATCTCCCTTTAATCCCCGCCAATCCTCATGCCCCCCCCCTACACCCACTCTGCAACTTTTGGGATGTCCTGGGACCCCCCCCCCCCCCCTGCCGAAATGGAAAGGGACAGAGAGAAAGCCCCCTCTCTGACAGGCCAATCCAAGTCATTATGAGCTTAAGCCCTAATACATTTCTGAAGACAGCCTTGTACCCCCCCCCCCCCTCCCCCCAAACCACCCCCCCGAATACTGATCTGCCCCCGGATGAACAGAGAAGGCTGTCAGCGCAACAGAGACCCCACAGACTTATCCTCTCATCCCCCCAAATTCCCTCCTTCAAACATCCCCTTTATTATCCTTACCTGACCCTGTTCACACGGATAACGACCCCCTATTACCCAGTTTCCCAGCCCTGGTCCCCTGCCCTACTTACCTGCAGATGCGGCTCCCAAATGTTTTGTGAGGGTGGGCGGTGGGGGTGGGGGGTTGGTTTTGGGGTCCTCCTGTCATGGCCAGGTGTCAGTTCTCAGCCCCCAGTTTATTTGTGACAGAAGTCAGAGGCTGTTGCAGTTCTGGGGTGATTGGGGTTGAAGATTAGATCCAACCAGGGTTGCTTGGATGTTGGAATGTCCCATTTTCTTGATGATTTCCCCAGCTCCGGTTTGTGTTACCTGTCTGGTCTAAGTATTGATGGAAGAAATGTTGTTATTCCGGTAGTTTGTAATGACTTCAGAAATCCCTGGCCCGACATTGGTTCCGAGGGGAACCGCTCTGACAGCTCATGATTACACCTGCGCCTGTGCATGTTATCTGCGTTTGACCATTTCTGAACCATTTCGGCGACCCTAGATCCAATCCACACCTCTTCCTGCATTATAAAGCCCATCTCCCAGTTCTGCCAGTTTGACCACATCCATGTGGTCACATCAGGGTCAGGGTCATTGCTGGCTTTGGGGTCACAGCCCTGAGCTCCTATGGTGCACTGGGTCACATCTGCATGGTGAAGGGGGGAGATGAGCCCCCTTCTCTGGTGTAGAGTGGGAGCAGTGTGTTCGCTTGTTGCAAGGCCCAAGGCCCCATCATTGTTACTTAAAAAAAATACTCACACAGACAAGTGCTGACCTAGAAAGCTTAGTAGCATAGCTATGAGTGCCAGGCTGGGTCAAATACATACTAGTTCAAATACATTTCTACCCTTTACTCAGGTCTGTCTGGTGTATTGGAACCTATGAAATACTCTCAAAGAGTGCAAACTCCACCTTCTGGTCTGGCTCGATTGCCCCAGGCAAGATCAATCGAGCTCAGAAAAGTATTTGAATCCAAAATAATGCGTATGCACGTGAACCGTGTCTGGTGAGGGATGAGCCCAGTGGCCTTCCTCTCTCAGTCTTAACCCTGGTAGTGGGATATGGAAGACTCACCTGGACCACCCAGAGTGATTTGGAGGGGGGGGGACCCAAATCATGTGATTATGCAACCAGAAGCAATCAACAGGAGAAAAGCAATAAAACAACCCATAAATGTTCTCATAAAAAACGGAAATCCCACCTGCGGTTTCTGCCCAGCGGGGCAGGGGGTATCTTCCCGACTACACCTAGCCATTCCCACTCGTTAAAGCTTCCTGCATTCCAGGCGAGTGCGCTCATCAGCAGTGGGCAGGGCCATCGCACGGGCCAGGACACACCTCCACTCTCTGTCACTGTCAGCTGGTATCACACACACACACACACACACACACACACACACACCGATCCTACCACCAGCCAGGTACTATGTCTTGAACACCATCAACGCCCATCACCCATCATCGTGGTCAACACCTGCTTTCGGTGCTTACTGTAATGCCCCCCCCTACCGCCCCACCCCTCCGCCCCTCCACCCCGGGCTGTCTCATTAAGTCCCGACCGGCGTAACCACGCATTGGCGGGAGAGGCTTTGACTCAGCCTGGTGAAATGGCTGGAGGTATCCCCCTCTCACTCAGCGCACCGGGCCTCCTGCCTCAGAAGTCCGGTGACTCAGCGTCACGCGCGCGGCGGGAAGGGGAAGGCCTCGGGTCCCGACGCGTCCGGCCGCTTTAACAGGTACGCCGCCTTCCTCACTCCTCACGGGGCTCTTCCGTCGGGGGTTCCCGCGCGCTCTCGTCTCCACGCACCCTAAAACGCCCGCCACCCCCCCCCCTGAGGACCCCCACTTCGATGAAACCGCTTCCCTTTGACGCCGCCGTCCGACGGCCCTTTCTAAACGCGCTGTTTCACACGTGCTAATGAATGAATGACTCCATTTATACACCCGTTCCGTGCCTTTCTGCTACCAGATTTGCTTCACATAAAAAGAAGGAATGGAAATACAGCAGAGACAATGGATACTCTATATACAGTATAGATAATGAAAGTAAAAACAAATAATGCAATGATTTAAAAAACTACACTACATAAAATCGTGAATAAATATATTTAAGTATGTGTGTAATAATGAGGTAGATCTGATAGACTATACACTGCTCTCCAGCTTTGGGACGTAAGAATACAGTACATATACTATACAGTACTATACTGCCTTTCCTCTTACAGTAATTTCAGCTTTGCTGTCAGGATGCTGAGCCAGTACTGTCTATGGAAGCATGTCTAAATTGCCTTAACTCATTCTGTCAAGCGTCTACTACTGTTTATAGTGTGGGAGTTACCAAGTGCAATATGGATATTTAATAATTGCAAAAGGTCACAATATTTGCTTGGTATGTGTAAACCCAACAAGTATTAAAAATGTTTTTTTTAAAGCGACATCTGAAGCCATATGACATTTATCAAAAATGTATTTAAATATTCTTAAAAAGGGGGATATTTTGAAAACATTTTGTAGAGGACTGCCAGGGAGTTCTTGAAGGCCCAGGACATTCCCAAACATACTCTGTTTGAGTAGAGAGCCTGGTGTCCTCATTCCGTCAGGCCCTAGGTATCGCTGTTTCTCAAGTGGGAAAGTACATTTGAAAAAGAGCTTTGTTCCTCTGACCCTTCCTCTCCTGAATGTGCATCGGGGAAATGAGTCCCAGTAACTGTATATGTCTGTGCACAGAGGTTCTGTGTGAGCTGCCATTTTCCTCATGGTTGCAGATTGTGTGTGTGTGTGTGTGTGTGTGTGTGTGTGTGTGTGTGAGCGCATGTGTGTGTATACATGCAGGCGTGTTTGTTCTTGCACACGGTTATGCACGCGTGCGTGTATGCCTGTGCGTGTAAGTGGATGTTTGTGTGTTTATGTTTGTGTTTGCAAGTCTTTGTATGCCTGTGTGTGTACATGGGTGCATGCCTGTGTTTGTGTGTGTGTGTGTGTGTGTGTGTGTGTGTTTATATGAATGTGTATGCCCATGTGTTTCTGAATTTGTGTGTGTGTATGTGCACACGTGTGTTTGTGTGTGTGCACATGTATGCGTGTAAGTGTGTGTGCTTGAGTGTGTGGGTTTGTGTATGTACGCGGGTATACATGTGTGTGTATGCATTGAAGCTTGTGTGTCTGTGTGTGTTGTCAAAGTCCTTTTAGATGTGCCTTTTGGGGTAACACCACCGAAGGTCTTCCCAAACTACCCCACCTCGGTGCTCACAGTTCATTCACATCTCCGCACAGCCTGCTGAGGAATTTGTTTTGAGGAAGGGGTGTTCTTCTCCAGCCTAATCTGAGTTATGTGTGGCCTGAGGAAACAGGAGTCATCACATTACTCAGAAAATGTCCTCCGCCGTGTATTTACGGTCCGTTTTACTGCAAGCAAGCTTCCATAAAACTATTTATTGGGGTTGATGTTGTTAGATACACAGACCTCAGCTGCCAGTAAACATGTTCTTTAATAAACCACGCTGAGGGAGGGCTCTCTCAATGACTCACTCTCTCACTCTCACTCTCTCTCTCTCTCTCACTCTCAGTCTCACTCTCTCACTCACTCACTCTCTGTCTCTCACTCTCTCACACTCTCTCACTCACACTCTTTCTCTCACTCTCACTCTCACTCTCTCTCTCTTACTCTACTTGTGGGAACCAAACTCAAGCACATGAGGTGGAACAGGTGGAACATTCACACACACACACACACACACACAAATACACAGACACGTGTATGCAACATGCATACACACAAACATACATAAATACTGTACATACACATTTGCATACTTACACACATACAAACAATGGGAGCACAGGATACAGATGGACACTATACAGGATAGCAATTCAGGTAACAAAACAAATCATATCATCTGGTACAAGGTATGTGTGCATGCGTGCGTGAGAGAGGGAGAAAAAGGTGTGATTCATCAGTCTATCCAGGGCGCGTTGTTCAGGTGGAGGTTTATGTAATGGTGATGACAGTGGAACTCCGTCAGACAGACAGAACTCATCCTGAGGCCTGAGTCAGATGTGGAGACGTGTCTCTCAGACTTTATTAGGCTCTAAGTATCAGATTAATTGAGGGTCACACCGAGCTCACCGCAACAATAAATCGGGCAAGAGACCGTTTGCGGTTTGCGGATCAGCCCCCCCTCAACCAATAATGGGCCATACGTCACTTTTCCTGGTGAGAATTCTGTACTTCTGATGACTGACCTAATTATAATGCATGGAAGAGATTGAATGAAGTGCTACAGTCACATCTTACAGTTTTACCACATGAAAAGCAACAGTACGCTTCTTAGATGAGGACATAGAATGCTAATCGTGCTGGTGTTGGTACACTTGTCTACATTAACCATAATGGTATACCGTCAGCATATTTATAGCTTTGCGCAATTCACTGTCACACTGTTTTCTACTCTAAGCGAGCGAATGACATCAGTGAATTTAATTTCACAAAATGGAAAGCCCTCTTTTTGATATCAAAGCAATCATTTAATTAACACCAGTGTATCGTTTTACCGTGCCATTGTTTCTGGAGAAGTCTCGCTGAATGCAACGATTGTTTCCACTCTTTGATTGTCTTTATACAGATGTTGTTTTTTTCATGAGCAATGAAAGTTTAGAAGCTGTTTCCTGGGCCACCCTGGACGCAAGCCTGTAACTCTAGGGACTCTGACACCAACGCCACACACAAGCGTAATTAAGGAAGCAAGTCTTAAAGAAATGATATCCCCACCTGGGGCAAAATAGCGGTAACAGGCAGGGCAGTTGTCTCCGAGTACAAAGTGAAGACACTCCGCTCAACTCGCAAGAAAAGTTTGGAACGATCGCCTGTCTGATCTTGACTACCTGGCGTGTGCATACATTTTGGGATTTTTACCCCCCACTTATTTTTCGTCTTATTATGGCCAGCGCGCATATCGCCACGCCAGAATACGTCATGTGATTTCCAGGGGCTTTACAGTGACGTATGGTGTAAGTTCAAACAAACTTAACGTGCACAAAGGTAACCTTATTTCGTCTGAGCGTGTTTCAGCGGGCCCCGTATATATCCTCTCGGCGATTACTTTCGTTGACACAGTCAAATATTTTCTTTCCCCAGTGGTGAAAAAAAAGGAAGTCAAGGATAAATATTCGAGGTGTTATCGCCCGGTATCGCAGCTATTATGACTGCTGTTTTTGTTAATGGTTGCTGTTGTTAACACATCCGTAGTTTAGTTTTTAAGTCTTATTAGGTGCTTGGCTGGTACTGTAATGGTGTATGAGTATGTTTTCACACTATTTTATTAAATAGCGACCAGTGGTTTGGCCGGGTTCATCCATCAGGGTGAGTGGTAAATCTACCACTCACCCTGTGTTCAAGTTCATTCACTAGTGGTATCGTGCCACTTCTTTCCACACGTAAATTGCAAACACGATATATCAAGACATGCGCGATAACCTAGCTGACAGAATAAAGACCAATGCCCTTGGACTGCTGTTCCTGAAGACATAAAAA
The DNA here is from genome assembly GCF_963514075.1 of Conger conger. Classification (NCBI taxonomy): domain Eukaryota; kingdom Metazoa; phylum Chordata; class Actinopteri; order Anguilliformes; family Congridae; genus Conger; species Conger conger. The sequence continues at coordinate 15,129,411 of NC_083775.1, read as the reverse complement.
ACTAAAAAAATCGGAAAATATATAGACTAATTATATAGACTGCAGCACTATATCCCTTTATTGCAACCAGAGGAACACGAATGATAATACTATTTGGCAGTAATAATAATAATAATAATAATAATAATAATAATAATAATTATTATTATTATTATTATTATTATTATTATTATTCCACACTCCCGCGCGGAACCTTCAAACTGTTTTCCTGCTAACTGCTAAGGGGGGTACACTCTACAGTCAGTGGCCAACCAACCAGATCCCATGGTGACTCGATGCGAGGGGAGGCGCATCGGGGACGCGGCTCAACCAGCTATATTGTGCGGCTCAGAAGCACTTTAGCTTTCATTCACTTCTGAGTTCAAGACTCCGTAGGATCTGCCGGGATATGTTCCTTCTACAAGTACACGGATAGGAAGACACTAAAAAACTTTTTTTATAACTATTTCTTCGTTGGCTTCTGGGGCGTCAACTGCGGATTGTATAATTACTGAGCGTCGCATTTTTGTTTTGAAGATAATATTTTTTTAAACAGTTGCACAGATCGCGGGATCACCTTGAATGCAGGCTATAATTTATCCAAGTTTCGGTATAGGTCTTCGAAATCACCAGTGTCTTATTTTCATTCTGCGAACTCGTGAATAAGCGTTCTTTCCAAACATTGCCCATATCATTAAAACATTCTTATTATTATTTTGCGCGTGCCGCTGCAATGTCATTTTCAACTCGGATTTTTCTCAACACCGCTTCGCTGATCTGAAGGACCATGCTGATCTATCGGCTGTTCATCTGCAATCAAAGGAACAGGGGCCGGGGGCAGCGGAGCGTACAAGTGCAAATGTGAATAAACCCTGAATTAAACATCGAGGCAGTAAAAAAAAACAAAAACTACTGATATCATATAATTGCGGTTTACACGGCGTGGAGGGAGGAGGAGGACCGCTGAGAAATCTGCTTACACGTTACTCTCATCGAGGGATGGTACTGAGTTCCCCGTGGCCAGGAGCAACTTTGAGGCTCCTACAGAATACGTTTATCTACTTCTGGGGAAAATCGAAATTAAAGGGAGATGAGAACCACACTTTATTATTTCACCTGCGCCTTGTACCTGCTGCACGCCGCCACTGAGGTAAAAAGCATGTAGGCATTTCGCAACTCTGCAAAAAAAAAAAAAGTATTTTTTTTTAGGCAAATTGTGCTTTGCAGTTCTCGTGTCACACGTTGCCGCTGTGGGCAGGGAATGTGTATGTGCGTGCGTGTGCGTGCGTGTGTGTGTGTGTGTGTTTGAGTGAGAGTGAGAGAGAGAGAGAGAGAGAGAACCCAGTGCTCTGGATCGTCTTCCAAGTGCATGAATTTCACCTAGGGAGAGAGGGAATTTCACAGCGCGGAAGCCAACAGGGTGACACGCAGTTACCAAACACACTAAGTCATGGCAATCATGTATTGCCTTATGCCTATGAAGTGCAGAACCATCGTCTAATAATGTGCACAAAGCAGGATTTATTCCGCACCTGGAACGTTGAAATATATTTATATACGGGATATATTTAACTATGGTATTGGGTTTATTATGACATAAGCCTGTGGCCTCGAGGCTATATATGATTGCAATAACATCCAGATATCGGTAACAGCTACTTAACGGGCAGCACTTGAGGACACACTCTTTAAATAATGAGTTGAAGCAAAATGAACAAGGATGCATAGAATCATTGTTTACTACAGTTTTTAATATGTACTTTCAAATATTTATAGCCATTTGTGCGATACATGCAAATGGTCTTGCGAGACCATCAAATAGAATAAAAAACAACAACATGTGCCCAGTTGTCTTTGTACACCGAGAATGTTACTTGAGTTCTATTTGGGGTCTGATTGGGAACGCGCGGTGTTTCTCTTTCGCGCGCGTGCGTTTTCCACCCTCCATTGAAGCAATGGGGTCTCTGCAACAAGTGCAAGTTCGATGGGGATGGCTGCCACTCTGTTTCGTCAGGCCGTTACATTTTTAAACTCAGGATTTGTTACGCTGTGGCAGCGCACTTTGGAGATGAGTAGCCCACTTCGGACTGCACACAATAGAATACGTGGTTATATTACTGATATCTAACTACTTTGTGCTTGTGTTTATTTTTGCTTTGTTCTTATCCGCAGGAACTTCAACTGCCACAGGAGCTGATCGAGAGGATTTCTCACAGCGAAATCCACAGCATCAGCGACCTCCAGCGGCTGCTGGAGATAGACTCCGTAGGTAAATTCTGCTTCTTGATTTTATTTCCCATGAACGAACTTCGCTCGGGACTAAATCTCTCCTGCTCAGCGATACCATGATGTGCTCACCTGTGCGTTTATAAGTTAAGGGAGGGAGGCGTCATAAAACTGTAGGCGAAACGGGATACAAAGATTATGGAAAACAACACGCAGGAAGGTCGTGCAAACGCAATGGCTGATATAGGTCGATCTTGAAGTTATGGGGGATGGGGGATGGGGGGCAGACAAGATTAACCATGCATAGCCTGGCAATTGAAACATTAGCGAGGGATTCTTTTTGTTGTTGTCACCGTTTCCCGATGGGAGCTACGCAGCGCTTTTGGCACTTTGCGTGCGCTCTCACTTAAAGCGGTTGGCCCGATTGACATGCTTCACCAGCTGTTGCTAAGAAATAAATGGATTTGTCCTGCTGCTCCCGGCGCCTCACGTACGGGCTCCGTGCCCTCCGTCGGTGACAGATAGCAGCATTTGGCGGGTTTTGAGCCGGATCAATGGCTGCATTGCGGTTTTTTTAAAAAAGGAAAACGTTCCATAAACAAAAGCAAATGAACCGAACCCTTAAGATTCTGTCAATTTAGTGCATGTGTTATGGCCCTAGAATATCTTCTGGAACGGCAATTGCTTTTCGGCTTGAGGGAATAATAGCCCAAGTGTACCTTGGCGTAAAAGGAAACTGACTGAAGACAGAGGAGGAGACTAGTATGCACACGCGACATGTATGGGTATTCATGTAGGCATGTACTTGCGTGGATTTTCTTTAGCAGTTGTCACATTGGTAATCTCATTTTATTGCATAGGTGGAACTGTATAACTTGCCGTAAACTGAGAACAAAATTCGCTGGGTGGCTCTCTGCAGTCTTGACTCATGAGCATAGTTCATGTCAAAGGTGATTTCTGTCTCTCCTAAAGATAGATTATGTTACAGACTGCATCGACATAAGTTGTTCGCCTGAACATTACCCTGTATTTACACAGGCATTCGCCATATATCACACACGGGTTCCGGCAATAATCAAGACATAGATATATATCGCAAATGTCACGTTAATAATAATTATAATGAAATCAATTATAATAATTACGATAACAGTCTTGTTATCATTATAAGTAATTACATTAATTGACCAATGAGTGATTTAATTAGTAACAGTCCTAATAATAGAACCGACATTAATATTAATACAACAATAGCTGGGGTTTTTCTTCAAATTGTCCCTTTGTCCTTGTGTGTAGTTCTCAGCCAGGCTAAGCTGTGTGGCTGGTATGCTGTGTCACTCCTCTTCTGAGGGAAGTTATTGTTTCTGTTTTGCAGTACAGAGGGGAGGGGGGCACAAACCAAGCCCTGTTTTCTGCTGAAGTGGCCTGGCATGCGAAGAGGTGTTTATAATCAGATTAAAATGCCACTCTGTGACTGCTGGGATGTTTTCTGGGGTAACTGTAGTACCCTGATTATTGTTTCCAGGGCATAAATCTTCTGGCCAGACATTCATGCCAGTTCCAAGCCATTAAACAACAGAAAGAAATCCTTTGACTGCGAGGCTGTATATTCAGGGCCTGTGTTGCGGATAACAGGAGGGTGAAGCCCCCCGCCCCCCCGCCCCCCCCCCCGGGACCCTGTATCTCTGAATCGCGCTGGAATCTCTGCGTTGTGCCACGTCAGACACGGCTGTGGGGTGAGACGGCTTTTCTCCTCCCTCCTCCGCGTGTTCTGACCTCACCCTGTGACGACGGGGCCCCCGTTCTTTTTGTTGAGGGGGCCGGGGGGGGGGGGGTGGGGGGGGCTTGTCGGGGCACCGCGCGCTGTATCTAGGGCTCGCCCTTGCGGAACGGGGGGCTCCGAGGCGACGGCTGAGACCTCCTGACTTCAGTTCCGCCGGCGTCCCGGGGGCCGTTACGTAAGCGTTGGCGTGTGCTCCGCTGGGCGGGGAGGGTTCCAGGGTGCGCCTACGGGGCCTGCGGGGGTACGGAACGCCCTGGCCGTCTCCTAACGGGGGGAACCGGACGGACATCGCCGAGTCTGCAGTGTAGCCGCGCGCTTAGCGGAAACCCAACATGGCCGCCGGTCGACCGCTTTCGCTGGTTCGCTGGTTCACGTGTCCCATTCCCCCCCCAAACTCACCCCACCCCTCACACCCCTTGTAGTGGGCGGGCCAGCGACCCGTCCGCGTTCGTTTCGGCCGTAAGCCCCATTGTCGCTGTACGGAGCAATTAGTCCGGCACCGGGGCGAATTTCCCCCTTTTGTGCGGCGGATTTAATCCTGTCCGCTCGGCGTGGGAGTGGCACGGCGTTCAGAGAGGACAGAAAGGGAGGGAGGTGGGGGGGGGGGGGGGTTAAAGACTCCCGGCTAATGAAGGGGGTCACGCCCACGCTTCACAGCTCCCATGATTCATTGCGGGAAGCGGAGCCTTTCTCCGCCTGTCCCGAGGCCTGTCGCTTCCCCTCCGTCACCTGTGCCTGGACGAGCCCCATTGTGCCTCTTCCCCCCTCTTCCTCTCTCGGTGTGCCACCCTGCTCTCTCCTCTCTCTCTCTCTCTCTCTCTCTCTCTTCCTGCAGAAAAGAAAACACAGAAAAGGTTCTTTTGTTATTTTTGGGGGGGCGAGGAGGAGGAAAGAAGGCAGTCCGTGAAGGACTCTTTTATTTGCTCCTGCAGCCCCGTCTGTGCACTGACATGTCCTGTCTCTGAGCGGTCACAGGCGTGACGCTGGAGCGGGGGGTTCGGTTGGCCGGTGAGGGGCATGTGTGTGTGTGTGGGAGGGTGGGGGGGGGGGGGGGGGGGCAGTTTTTGGAGGAAGGAGGAAGCTATGTCCTCTGCCAGTGACCCACGCTGTGAGAAAGTGTTACCTTATCAAAGTCCTGCGGCTGTCAAACGCGTGCGTGTGAGCGACCTGATCCCGCGCGTGTGGTCTGCGTGTGCGTGTGTGTGCGTGTGTATGCGTGTGTGTGCGTATGTATGCGTGTGTATGCGTGTGTGCGTGTGTGTGCGTGTGTATGCGTGTATGCGTGTGTATGCGTGTGTGGTCTGCGTGTGCGTGTGTGCGTGTGTGTGCGTGTGTGTGTGTGTATGCGTGTGTATGCATGTGTGTGCGTGTGTATGCGTGTGTGTGCGTGTGTGCGTGTGTGCGTATGTATGCGTGTGTGCGTATGTATGCGTGTGTATGCGCGTGCGTGTGTATGCGTGTGTGCGTATGTATGCGTGTGTGCGTGCATGTTGTGTGAATCTGACTGCGTGTATGTGTTCTCTGTGTGTTTTTCTGAGTGTGCATGTGTGTGTGCATATGTATTTGTGTGTGTGTTTCTGTGTGTGCATATGTATGTGTGTGTGTTTCTGTGTGTGCGTATGTATTTGTGTGTGTGTTTCTGTGTATGTCTATGTGTGTGTGTGTGTTTCTGTGTGTGCATATGTATATGTGTGTGTTTCTGAGTGTGTGTGTGTGTATATGTATATGTGCGTGTGCCAGTTTGACGGACGCCTCCCCCTGTTGTCAGTGAAGCCGGTGCTTCTGAGCTCTGGGGGGGAGATACCACCCAGGAGGTGACTGCGCGGGGTCACAGCTCCCCGACTGACGGGCAGACAGCGGGGCGGCCATATTTGCGTAGGAAGCCAGACGGGCCCAGAACCGTGCCGTGCACCCCGAAACAAAGCTCTGGGGGGAGAGGCGCGCGGGGGAGGAGAAGGGGCTCGGGGTGGAGGAGAAGGGGCCCAGGGTGGAGGAGAAGGGGCTCGGGGTGGAGGAGAAGGGGCCCAGGGTGGAGGAGAAGGGGCTCAGGGTGGAGGAGAAGGGGCTCAGGGTGGAGGAGAAGGGGCTCGGGGTGGAGGAGAAGGGGCTCAGGGTGGAGGAGAAGGGGCTCGGGGTGGAGGAGAAGGGGCTCAGGGTGGAGGAGAAGGGGCTCAGGGTGGAGGAGAAGGGGCTCGGGGTGGAGGAGAAGGGGCTCGGGGTCGTGAGGAGAAGGTCCAGCGGATCCTTTCACGGCCGTCCGTCCCGCCTCACCAAGGATCTGACCCCACCCGCCGTTTGTGCGACGGCCCCGCTGGCTGGTCTGCGCAGAGCTCTAGGTCGCTATGGCGGCAGCGAGCGATGGCGTGTGGAGTTCGCGGGTGTGTGTTTTGGCGAGTAGGGGAGGTGTAGGTGTAGGTGGATGTTGGGGGGGGGGGGGGGGGGAGGAGAATTGTTCCCGGCCGGTTCCTGGTGGACACGCCCTCCGTGCAAACGTCCCGGGTGTTTGCAGTGACCTGGGTGCACACCCCATTCATAAAAAGCATTCTTCGGCCGACACATCGCTCTGCTGCTGCGGCACCTTTGGTCCCGTCAGCGCGGAACGGAAACGAAAGCTGGCGCAATGAAAAGGGGTTTGCCAGGTACCGGCTCCTGTCGGAGATAAGCCCCCTGTGAGACTCCCTGGGACGTTACAGGTCTGGCCCCGGATGAAGGATTGTGGAGAAAGCCATGTATTATTCAACTGGGGAACAGGACTGGCGTTCGCCTGTTAGGCAGGGTCGCCGCGACAGCGGGGTGGTCAGGGGTCAGGGGTCAGGGCGCTGGCTCACCTCTCTCTCCATCTCGGGGGGCGCGGCAAACGTCGCGGTTCGGGTTCGGGGGGGGGGGTCGGGATGCGAACCCTCGTACACGCGAGGGACCGACCGTGTTTTTCCTGTGCGGGGTGTGAGAGAGGGTGCCGTTAAATCCCTGTAATCGGGGGAAGCGCGCCGTCGGCGAGGTCTCGGCTCTGGAAACGGAAAGCGGGGCCCGCGCCTCCGGCCCGGTGAAATGAGCAGGCAATCAGCGCCAAACCCTCTGGTTATGATCCCACGTCTTATAAACCCTCTCGCCAACCCGGCAGCGCCCGTGTCAGCTTCTCAGGGACCGCGGCCAAATTTTCCACTTCGCCGGTCACCGGAGGATCTGAGAGTGCTGGCATTCATCTGACAGTCATCATCTAAAGCCTTTAGATTCATATTTAATTGGGATTTCTCTCGCTGTTTTATGGCAATAAGGGCTCAGCGGGTTTTTGAACGTTAGCCCTCTGGGGGTGTGCTGTTGGCGCTCACACCGGCTTGTTAACCCGAGGATGAGAAAAGACTGGAGTGTCCCGTGTAGCTCTGTCCCTCTACTGACGTTCATCGGGACTCATGAGGAGTGTGTCCTGGGAGGTTCCTGCTTTGTGTGTGTGTGTGTGTGTGTGCGTGAGTGAGTGCGCGCGCGCGCACGCGCGTGTGTTTGTGTGCATCTGGGTGTGTGTGCGTGCGTGAGCGTGCATGTGTGTGCGTGTGTTTGTGTGTGCGTGTGTGTCTGTGTGTGTGTCTGTGTGTGTGTGTGTGTGTGTGTGCGCGTGTGTGTGTGTGCATGTGTGTGTGTGTGCGTGAGTGTGTGTGTGTGTGTGCATGAGTGTGTGTGTGTTTGTGTGTGCGTGAGTGTGTGTGTGTGTCTGTGTGTGTGTGTGTGTCTGTGTGTGTGTGCGTGTGTGCGTGTGCGCGTGTGCGTGCGTGTGTGCGTGTGTGTGTGTGTGCGTGAGTGTGTGTGTGTGTGAGTGTGTGTATGTGCGTGTGTGTGCGCGTGAATGAGCGGGAGGCAGAGAGGGAAAGTAACGCAGCTCGTGCTTTTGTTTTGATGAGGTGCCGACAATGAGGTCCTGGAGGAGCCCAAGCCCAAGTACCACAAGGACTACTCCTCCAGCTACTCAGACCTGAAGAGCGCCCAGATCCACAGCCGCAGGAAGAGGAGCATCGGTGAGCCCCAGCTCCGCAGGGACCCCCTGCCTCTTCCTCACTCCGCTCTGCCTTCATTCATCCTCCCTTCAGCCTTCATCCTCCCTTCATCCTCCCTTCCTTTATCATTTCATCATATGTCTTTTATCGGAAGCCTTTTATTTATATATGTATTTGAGAAGAGTGTGTGTTTTATCTGTTCAGACAGGGGCGCAGCAGAGAGGGTTATATATCAAGATAGGACTGCGGTGTAGAAAGTGCCGTGGGGAGGGCGGTTTTAACCCCCCCAGCTGGGCGGGTGGATTTCGGATACAGCCTGAGAGCTGGTCACCTGCAAACTGTAGCGCACACCTCGTCTGAAGCCTGTTATTGATTGAGTGTTTGGCGATACACACGATTTCTGATTTTACCACACACCTCGTCTGAAGCCTGTTATTGATTGAGCCTGTTATTGATTGAGCCTGTTATTGATTGAGTGTATGACTTCCTTCAGAGGTTGAGATTTGACTCGGCCCATTTATTCGAGGGCTCGTTTGCTCGGCTGGGTTCGTTTGGGGGGGGGGTAGCCGGGGCCAACGGGAAGGTGGGATGTCCGTCTCCGTGCTTTCCGATCGGCTGCGAAAGAGACGGGAACGGAGGCGAGGCGGGACTGTACCGTCGGCCGCGCCGTAAGCAGCAGCAGCAGTGCGGAGTCGTGGCCGCGCTGTAAGCAGCAGCAGCAGCAGCACGGAGTCGTGGCCGCACTGTAAGCAGCAGCAGCAGCACGGAGCCGTGGGCTCGGCGTTTCCCCTCAGTGACGGGAGAGGAGAAGCGTGTCCCGGAGCGAGGGAATTCCAGATATTCGGCGCTCGAGTCCGGGCTCGCCGCGTTCCAGCGCGGGGGCCGGCCCCGCCCCGCCCCGCCGCGGCGGAGCGAGGAACACGGGGTTTGGGAGGGCCCAGCGCCGCCGCGGGAACACGTATACCTGCTGGGTCTAGACTCACCTTTCTGACCCGCTCGCCTGTTCGCCACGGCAGGCATGAGCTCGCCTGTCTGGCTGGGGGCAGAGTCACTGTAAAACACAAGCCACAGGTTTGGCAAAAAGGCCTCGCAGAGACCGAAGGCGCTGAACCGTTTCGGCTGGACGACTTAATCTGTTGGGATGTTGAGATATCGCCGTTGAAATTTTAACCGCTTTTAAAATATCTGGGCTATTTGGGCTATTTTTATATTTTATTTTGACTTCTTTCCCCATTTTTAAATTGGGAACTGCTCAGTTCATTACAGTTCTGTACAGAATACCTTTACATGAAAGAATGCGATTGCCTGTGTTAGTCACACTCAACCACACCCATAACGCCATGTGGGTCATTCTCCTCCAGACGGCTGGACCTAGACCTGCTACACCCATATGACTGCATGTGCCCTTTTTATAACCCTTTGATGAGTGGGATTTCTTGGAATGTAAAAAAAAAAAAAAAAACTTCTCCATTGCTTTCATTCACCAGAAGTAATCGCCACATCAGCATTATAATGTTCAGTTAAGGGTACAACAGGAAAGATTTCTCTGTTAAAACATTGCTACCATTGTAAATCCCTTCATAAGGCTCACTGACATGTAGACTCACCCTCTGCCTGTGTTTATGGTTCTTAAATTCGGAAGAACATTGGAACGATCCATTTGTGACCTCACGCCTTTAAAGGGTTAAAAGGGGAGTCTGGTCCCAGCACGTATGCGCGTGTGTGTGTGTGTGTATGTTAGCGTGTAGCGTTGGAGAGGTTCCCTCTCTGCACAAAGAGGCTGTGTGTGGACATGTGCAGCTCCAGGAGTGGGGGGGAGTTGGGGGGGGGTTGTTAGCTGTCTGCGCTCCCTCACCTGCCCTGTGGCTGCTCTGTACATTTGGGCTGTTCTTCAGGCCCCTCTGACCCCGTGAGTAACCCCCCGTCCTGGGCCACGGCCCGGCCCACAGCACACACTGCCAGCCAGTGGAGTGTAGGTGCGAAATTAGGCAGGGCTCACGCACTCTTCCTCTGTCTGTCTCTCCCTCTCTCTTTCTCTCCCCCTCTCTCTCTTGCTGTCTTTCTATGTCTCTCTTGCTCTATCTCACTCTCTCGCTGTCTTGCTCACAATCTCTGTCTCTCTCTCCTGCTGGCTTCCTATATCTCTTTCTCTCTCTTTTTCTCTGACGCTCCTCACACCGTCCTCATTCCTTCCCTCATACATACTGGATTTCTCCCTTTACTTTCTTTTCTTACCCTTTTTCAGTTGCTGCTTCTCCCTGTATGAGGTTCTACTGTGTAACGTGTACATAAGTACATAACTGACATTATTTAGTCCCTAAATAAGTGTGCGCCTGATGCCCGTTGCTGATTGGATGGCTGTATTGATCCGCTGCTGCTAACCCCTCCCCCACAGAGGAAGCGGTCCCCGCCGTCTGTAAGACGCGGACGGTGATCTACGAGATCCCGCGCAGCCAGGTGGATCCCACCTCCGCCAACTTCCTGATCTGGCCGCCGTGCGTGGAGGTGAAGCGCTGCACGGGCTGCTGCAACACCAGCAACATGCGCTGCCACCCGTCCCGCAAACACCACCGCACCGTGAAGGTAACAGCACACACCCGGCCCACACACACCACCGCACCGTGAAGGTAACAGCACACACCCAGCCCGCAAACACCACCGCACCGTGAAGGTAACAGCACACACCCAGCCCGCAAACACCACCGCACCGTGAAGGTAACAGCACACACCCGGCCCGCAAACACCACCGCACCGTGAAGGTAACAGCACACACCCCGCCCGCAAACACCACCGCACCGTGAAGGTAACAGCACACACCCCGCCCGCAAACACCACCGCACTGTGAAGGTAACAGCACACACCCACGCTCACGCTCATACACACACACACACACTCACACACATAAACACACACCAGACACCACAACACCTTCATGGTGAGCACCAACAAGCACACACACACTCATATATACACAAACACTGATACACACACTCATACACACTCATATATGCACAAACATGCACACACAAGCTCATACATATACATCTGTTCATACACACATGTACACATGTACACACACGCATACCCACACTCATATACTGTATGCACACACACATACACTGAATGTTGAAACATTGAATATCTGTGATCTCACACTTTAAAGGGTTAAGCATGGTTGGGAGTTTGCGTGGGGGATTGAGTAGCAGAAAAAGTGGTTTGCTTGTGCTTTGTCATAGCACCGGCTTATGTCATAGCTCAGAGACCAGAGTCTACAAGGACAAGGACACTGTACCCAGATTACCATACCCCCAGCACAGGCTTGAGATAGCGCTTCGATGCAGGTTAAAGACAGATAGAAAGACAGGCTTTGGTTTTGTGTGTGTGTGTGTGTGGTATCTGTGTGTGTTGTACTCTTATCCTGATCTGATTTGTCACGGGCCAGTGAGATGCTTGCTGTCTGCTGTCATGCAAACCCCCCCCAGCCTCATGGCACGAGGCGCTGCTTTGGAGATGCTGGTTCCTGATAGGCGCCACAGCTGTGCTTGTGGGAATAATGTGGATTATTCCCTGTCCTCTGTCCCTATCCTATTGTTCCCTGGCCCTGTCTCTATCATTACCCCCTATCCCTGTGTCCTGGCCCTGTGTCCTGTCTCTATCCTCACCCCCTATCCCTGTGTCCTGTCTCTATCTTCACCCCCTATCCCTGTGTCCTGTCTCTATCTTCACCCCCTATCCCTGTCCTCTCGCCCTGTCCCCTGCCCCTATTCTCGCTCCCTATCCCTGTGTCCTGGCCCTGTGTCCTGTCTCTATCCTCACCCCCTATCCCAGTCCCCTGGCCCTGTGTCCTGTCTCTATCCTCACCCCCTATCCCAGTCCCCTGGCCCTGTGTCCTGTCTCTATCCTCACCCCCTATCCCAGTCCCCTGGCCCTGTGTCCTGTCTCTATCCTCACCCCCTATCCCAGTCCCCGTCCCCTGTCTCTGACATGGCGGCTCCCCGTGGGGTGTGATCAGGGGGGTGAGCGGATGCACAGTCATCCTCCTCTGTGAGGACCAGCCCGTTTCTGCCTTTGTCTCGGGGTAGTGGGAATCGCCGTGGGGGCAGAGATGAGCGGGGCGGACAGGCGCCCCATTGTGGGCGCCCGTTTTAGGAGTATTAGAAGGGACCCCCGGACCTGAGTCGCCCCGCCATGCCGTCACCAGCTGAGTCACCCCCCCCCCCTCCCCCTGTCACCTGGGAGCGAGAGAGGACCGTCCCACAGCAGCCAATGGGAGCTCTCTGCCCCCCCACCCCCCCCAAGCGTCATAAGAGGGCTCATTGCGCCATTGAACAAGAGCCTGTCTGGGGTGGGACTGGTGGATGTGGCCAGGAATGCCCTGTCTTATGAGGTCACCCCACAACCCCTCCCTCATTGGTCACCAGGAGGATGACTAAGCAGTTTTTGGGAACAGGTTTGGGGGGGCAGGGGACGCTCTATTCCTGAAAAGGTCAGCCCTGACGGTCGCAGCGGTCCATGGATGTGCATGATATTGTGAGTGAGGAATGTTGTCTGTTGCCAGAGTTTTTAAAAAACACTGCGGTGAATGGGGGTTCGGTGTGCTTTTTTTGGAGGTCGGGTGGGACGGAGGCGGGGCGGACGGTTTATTAAAAGCCTGAAGATGCCGTCTGTCACGCTGAGCTGCTTCTCTTGAGTTTGGAGAGGATGATAAACTCGTAATAAACACGTAATATCGCGTTTTCATGCGTCTCTTTCCGGCTCCCTGCCGCTTCAGATCCGTCCCATTGCGCTTTATTCATTTATTTGTCTTTCTTGTTTACAATCCAACAAGCCAGAAAGAAAAAGAAAAAACTGCATATTTACAAGCCAGGGCCGTTGAACGGAGATGTAATAAACCAAAAGAGTCGAGAGAAAAAAAGCGGAAACTTCAAATAGGATCACTCCGGGGACCTGTATTCTGATCTGAGGTCAGATCTTACTTTGGGTCTCCAGTCCTTGGGTCCATTATTCTGATAAGCAGCCCTCAAAGGGAACCAAATCTCTGGGTGTGGGCCACAAAGCCCGGGAATAGCTTTTGGAGGTACTTTCAAAACCTCAAGCGCACTCTGCTTTTTCGAGAGCACTTGCTGATAAATTGATAAACGAGCAAAACAAAGATTGCAAAAATTGCTTTGAGGGAGTGGTGAGCATGGAGAAAGAGATGTAGACGCTGCAGAATGAAAAAACGACAGAAATGTTTAAAGCGTGAAGAGATAACCGTTGTTCCCAAAAAATCCTTATGGTATACTTTTCTTCTCTCCTTTATCTCTAGCTTTCCCTTTTTTCCATTGCCTATCTCTATCCCTCTTTCTTCCTTTCTGTCTGTATACATTCCTCCTTCCGACTCTCTTATTTCTATTTGCTGATGCATTGCAATGCCAAGTTTCCAGCTGGATGTTGCCTCTATTTTCGCGTGGGATTCAAGCTGGAAGTTGGCAGGAGTTAATATGATTTTTCATCTGGAAGATGTCTGTATTTTAGGGTGAGTTTTGAGATGACGGTACTTCCTTGTGAGTTTTATCCGGGACGAGTTTTCTAGGGAGAGCTTTGAGCTGGACGATGCTTTTGTGTGAAGTTTGAGCTTGAAGATGGCAGGATTTAAAAGTAAATTTGAATGCTGGAACAAGACCATATTTTAGTATTGAATAATGTCATTTTCAGTTGCATCCTCTTGTCTGACAGTTGATCTGTAGATCCAAAACCACCTTTCTTTTCTTCCATGATGTTATCCACCTCAAAATTCATCCATCTCTTCTTCTGTCTGTTCAATTACCATTCTTTCTCTCTTTCACAGAATCACGTTCGTAGTCATTATCTCTCATGCTCCCTCTCTCCCTCTATCACTGTCCTCCTTCCCTCTGTCAAATTCCTGCCCCAGCTCTCCATGGTCAGAGTGCGTGTGAGAGTGTGTGTGTGTGTGTGTGTGTGTGTGTGTGTGTGTGTGTGTGTGTGTGAGTGTGTGTGTGTGTGTGTGTGTGCATTTGTGTCCTGTGTAGGACTGCTTCATTTTTCCAGTGGAAGAACACTGAAGAGAGCAGCATAAACTCATATCTGTCATTATCTTCCTACATACAAGAGAAAGAGATGAAAACTTGGCCAACCTCAAGGGGCTTGAACTGTGTATGACTGGATGAAAGCAGAGCATGAGAAGAGACCACTGCTCTGAGCCCACACACACACACACACACACACACACACAGAGGGAGACAGGCAGCGTCCCCACAGCTGCCCAGCTGTGGCCCCTGGCTCCTTTACGCCCAGACCCTGGTCCCCCACGCACCCCTCAGGTCACTCCCCAAAGCAGAGCCCGTGAGCGTGAGGACTTGAGGACCCCATGGCACCCCCTCTCCCACCAGCCGCCTCGCCCTGTTTCGGCGTGTAAACTGCTCTTGCCCGTTGTGCTGGCGCAGTCGGCCGGGAGTTGCCCACCGCGTGCCAAAACGGCATCCAGCCAGCCCGACAGCCAAGGCCGTAATTACCCCACACCGGCAGGCTGAAGCCCCGGCTCTTTAGAAAGTGAGCCCTGTTCTTACCTGTCCTTTTAACTGCCTCTAATGACAAAGAGTAGCACCTCGCTTGCTCTCTCTTTCTTTCTCCCTTTTTTTCCCCCTGTTTCCCGGTTTCTCTCCGCACGCGTTGTACCATCGCTCAGCCCCCAGCCTGTAATTAGGAAGTTTCTCCCTCTCTGCCTCTTTGGCTTTCATTTTTCTTTGACACATCTCCAGTGATGTAAAATGCCCCCCCCCCCCGCCGCACCACACTCCCCATACTGTACGAGCGACGCTAAATGAGAACAGGCTCGCACAGAGTGCCGCTGAGCGTCCTCTCCTCCCGGCTCGGGAAGGGGTCGGGGGCGAGGGGCGAGGGGTGGCGGGGCGAGATTCGGGCGCTTTGAAACTCGATATTTGATGAGCGAGCTTCTTGAGAAGAAGAAAGATGGAGGAGCAGAGGAAGAAGAAGAAGAAAAAGAAGAAGAAAGCGCGCTGGGAGGAAGCCCGAGGTCGGGGGGCCAGGTCCAGAGGAACGAGGACGCATCCAGGGTTCTGGGAGAGATCGGATCTGTTCCGCGGAATTCTGTGGAATTCCAGGCCCGTCCAGTGTGATAAATGCTCCTCTTGTCTCCCGCTCGCCGCTCGGGAGTCCAGAGAGGTCTGGATTTGTTTGGCCCTTGTCCTTCATTTTCAAAGAGGACGACTTTTCAAACTCCACCGACAAACCCCCCCCCCCCCCTTCACCCTTCACCCATGACTCTGTACTTTTCCACGAGCACCCTTCGCTTTAATAACCGGCTGCTGGCCACCCTCACCCCCCCCCATCCTTCCCCCGGGACCGCGGGAGCACACAGGCCGCGTATTCTCTGTCGGGCTCCTCGGCTGCTTAATTTAGCCGCTGAGAGACGAATTGCGAATTTCCCTTTTCTCTGCTTTTCTCACAGCTAATTGCCCGTGCGGCATCCTCTGCCTGTTTTGCTTGGACGGTGTCGCGCGGTAACTTTCCCTCGCCCCGGACCGCCACTCTTCAGGGGGAACTCCCAATTAACCCCACCCCCTGACAATGGGCTTCACAGAGCACAGTGTGGACCTGGTGTGGGGGGGGGGGGGGATTGGGGGCGGGTCGCCCCTGTCCCTTGTTCCCATCGCATCAGGGTAACCCTGTGCTCCCCAAAACGGATCGGATGTCGTTTCAGAACTGCTCCCGGACTCTTTCTCAGGACCCGCGAGAGGATAATGATTTATACTGTGTGTATATGTGTGAGTGTGGGTGGGTGGTACATGTCTGTATGTGTGCACGTGTGTTTATGTGTATTTATGTATGTGTACCGTTGTGTGTGTGTGTGTGTGTGTGTGTGTGTGTGCGCGCACAGGTGTGGGTGTGTGTGCACACGTGTGGTTATGTGTGTGTGGTTGTGTGTGTGTGTGTGTGTGTGTGTGTGCGTGTGGAAGGAAGGGCTAAGTGGCTAAACTGAAGGAAGATTGAGTTGGCTTTAAAAAAAAATAATTGTGCAAACGTGTCACACAGGGACACAGGCTGAAAAAGGGACTGTGACCTTTCACTGACCCCCCCAACCCCACTGCCCCTGTCCACAACAAAGCATTCTTGCATGTCTGAGGTGATTTAGGAAATCTGTGTCTCTGACAAGCCTGAGGACCCCAGGCTTCAGGACTAGGGCCTGAGTGAATCTCCAGAAACAAATGACAGAGCGAGAGATTGCATTGTAGTTTATGTAGTTTGTAATGTTTTTAGTTTTTTTCCGAAAGCTTTGGCAACACATATATAGAAATATATGTCATGTCAGTGAAGCATGTGATATTGTGAGAGAGAGAGAGAGAGAGAGAGAGAGAGATGTTCAGTGGTAGAGTGCCAGGAAGTTTAGGCAGGGCTAATTGTTGACAAAGAGGGCAGAGCTCACTGCTCCAGATTGGACTGAGGGTTATGTGTTCAAGCAAACACACACACACACACTCACACACACTATCACACACACACACACACACACACACACACACACACACACACACACACACACTATCACACACACACACGCACACATACACTCTATCATACACACAGAGAGGCAGCGCTCCCTTTGATGAGGCTAGGAATCGCCCCTCTCCCGCTGGGCGTGTCTTTAACCCCTCTGTGCCGGGGGAAAGGTGCCCGCCGCACTGCAGGGGCTGACCACAGGGGGCGCCATTGCTATTGTCCCTTTGTGTTAGTGAATCATTCGGGGCCCCTGCCCCAGTCCCCCTTAGCTGTGACAGGTGCCAAGCACCGATAACACCCTCCAGCCCCCAACCCCACCCACAAACCCCCCCCCCCCCCCCCTCCTCGTCTGATTGACTGATCTTGACCTTGGTGGAATTTCAGTATCAGACATCTGTGGGGTTAGGGGCGCCTCGCAACCCCCCCTGAAACGCCGGGGGCTCTGGGAGGATTGGCAGGGGCTCTGGGGGATTTGGGGAGGCTTGTTCAGCCAGCCCTGCGGAGACTGTGGGCAGTGTGCTCGGCTCGGGCTGGACGTAGCGGGAGTGAGCCGTTAGCCGTGGCTGCGGACAGACAGGGCGGCGGGGTTAATTATAGATACGGGAGAGGCGGCTGCTCTGATTGTGGAGAGACTGAGGTGCTCATTCAGTTGTGGGAGCTGTGCTGTTAGCGGAGTCGGGGCGTGTAATCTGCGGGTTTGGAAACGCCGTGGGGGTGGGGCGGGGCGGGGGCGGGGGGGGGGGGAAGGGGGGGGGGTGAGGGGGGGTAGCAATACTCCTCTCGGGTTGCATCACGTTCTGTGCTGCTGTGTGTCTCAGCTGAAAAAGGGAAGGCGGGGTCTGACTTGATTTGATTTCGCTGGGGCTGCTGGGTGATTTTGTTTGATCTTTAAATAGAATCAGAGCCGTTTTCCTTCCAGGTTTCCTGGAGCTGAGGACTGGCACCTGTGGAAGTGCCCTTGGGCGTCGGTCGACCCACTCAGTCCGCTTGCTCCCTCGATTTCTCTCCCCTTCTGTCTCTCCGTCTCCCCCCCCCCGCCCCCCCCCCCCGTCTCTTTCTCTGTCTTGTTTTGGGGTTTTTGAAGCTCAGCGTTCTGGTGTTGCTCAGAGGGAGGAGAGCATTGTGTCCAGATTAGCCTGCCTGACAGAGTGATGGAGGAGGGCCTGGCTTGGTAGCAGTGGCAAGGAAGTGGTTCCCAAAATTGGGGGGCACACTCCTAAGGGGGGTGCAGAATGGGGTATAGGGAATGGGACAGGGTACAGGTTACAGAGCACAGGTAATAGGGTATAGGGAATGGGCACTGGGTACAGGTCACAGGGCACAGGTAATAGGGTATAGGGAATGGGCACTGGGTACAGGTCACAGGGCACAGGTAATAGGGTATAGATGCTCACCTGAACGTGCCAGACCTCCGGTGGTTACTGTGGCCCCCCCCTCGGTCCAGGCTGCGGTGTCACTGTCTGGGTGCAGGCCGGGCCAGGATTAGGCACGCTGGTGTTTGCATACCTGATTTATTGGGGGCATAAAGTACTCGAGGCAAATACATCAGCCCCTCTGGAATGCCGTGTCAGAAAACTCAACACACAATGCCCGGTGAAGGCGCTGGGCTCTAACACGAACCTCCGTTTGAGCGATTGAGCGCCCGTCTGTCCGTCAGCCCCTGCTCGACGCCTCCATGTTGCCGCGCCGACGGGAGACCCGGTGTTTTCCCTGCTCTCACCGGCGCTCTGCGTCTCCGCAGGTGGCCAAGGTGGAGTACGTGCGGAGGAGGCCCAAACTGAAGGAGGTGCTGGTGCGGTTGGAGGACCACCTGGAGTGTGTGTGTACGGCGCATCATCACCTGGTGGAGCACTCAGAGGCAGAGACAGGTAAAGAGCCCTACACACACACACACACACACACACACATACAAACACACACACACACATACACACACACACACACACACACACATACAAACACACATACACACACATACACACACACACACACACACACACACACACACACACTCACATACATACACACACTCCACTTACTCAGCACTTTATTAGGTAGACCTGTACCCCAGCTTGTTAATGCAAATATTTAACCAGCCATCGTGTGGCAGCAACTAAATGCATAAAAGCATGACATGGTTTCATGCACAACAGTCTCTAGAGTTGGCAGAGAATGGTATGAAAAACAAAAAACATCCAGTGAGCAGCAGTTCTGCGGGCAAGAATTCATTGTTAATGAGAGAGGTCAGTGGAGAAAGGCCAGACTGGTCAAAGCTGACAAGAAGGTGACAGTAGCACAAATAACCACACATTACAACAGTGGTACGGAGAAGAGCATCTCTGAACGTGTCAAACCTCTTAAGTGGATAGGCTACAGCAGCAGACAACCAATAAGTCTAAAAATGAAGTCTAATAAATACCTAATAAAATGCTCACTGAGTGTATACTTAGACTCACACAGATATGCGCACACTTTCACTGACTCTCACGCAGACATACAATATACATATACACAAACACAGATACACGCTCACACATGAACATATACACACACATGGACAAACACACACTTTTACCCCTCACCTGCTGACTTGTGTGGTTTTGGCTGCACTGGGTGACCTGGGTGTACAATTATGTTCTGTAATGGAGAGCAGGCACGCCCACAGCATGCCTGCTATCATAACAATATAGAAAGTGTGTGTGTGTGTGTGTGTGTGTGTGTGTGCTTGTGCCTGTGCGTGTGTGTGTACGTTTGTGTGTGTGTACGTGTATGTGTGCTTGTTCTTGTGTGTGTGTATGTGTGTGTGTACGTGTATGTGTGCTTGTTCTTGTGTGTGTGTATGTGTGTGTGTGTGTGTGTGTGTGGTTGAGACTCAGTGAATGTGTATGCCTGTGAGAAATTAGCTGTACTGTTTGAGTTTGAATGTGAGACTGTAAATTCAGATTTGTGTGTATGTGTGTTTGTGTGTGTGTGTGTGCGTGTGTGTAACACTTGTGGAATGTGTCCTGTTTGAGTGTAAATGCAGGACTGTAAATTGTATTGGAGTGTATTGTGTGAGTGTGTGTGTGTGTGTGTGTGAGAGTGTGTGTGTAAGTGAGCGTGTGTATGTGTGTGAGTATGTGTGTGAGTGAGTGTGTGTGTGTGTGAATGCGTGCGTGTGAGTGCGTGCGTGTGTGTGTGCTTGTGTGTGTGTGAGAGAGAGTGTTTGAGCGAGTGAGTGCGTGCGTGTGTATGCGTGTGAATGTGTGCATGTATATGTGTGAGTGAGTGAGTGAGTGAGTGTGTGTGTAAATGACGTGTAATGGAGTGTATTGTGTGTGTTTGCCGGGTGTCCGAAGGCGACCTGTCTTGAAGGCAGGTTAATCCAGGTCCTGGATCTAAGGCCTCAGTAAGCGGAGATAAGGGTGTGATGGGATCTGATAAGACATCTGAAGTATTTATAGTGTGTCATTTCAAACTGCAATGCTTTCCCCGCCTCGGGGAGAAAGCTTTCTTCTTTCTATCGTTCTTTTGTCTCTTTGTTTTTTTTTAAAAAAGCCCTGCTTCCTCCCGCTGACCCCGCCCTTTCTCCCGTTCCCTCCAACTTGTGTTTGCAGGCCGCAGTCGGGCTACGGGTAAAAAACGAGCCCGCAAAATAAAGGCAAGGTTCACCAAGGATTTATTGGCGATGTAATAAAACTGAACGTGTGTTTAAAGTCCACCCGGCCTGTGGCTGCGAGCAGGTAGGACTTTAGCACGGCGGCCAGTAAATCAGTTTCCCTCTTCAGCCAATCGGGCGAGAGGGGGCAAGACGAGACCGCCAATCACTGGTCGTGCCCCGCTGGATTGATGCGTTCCCGGGGCTCAAATTGCACAAATCGCAGCCTTTTGACTGCATGCCTGATCAGGCTTCCGAACTGTGCAAGTTTGCGTGCGCATGCTTGCATTGTGGAGTGTGAGGATTGCTGGTGCTCATTTGTAATCAACCTCACCCCTCTCTTTTTCTCCCCCGTCTCCCCTCTCTCTCTCTCTCTCTCTCTCTCTCTCTCTCTCTCTCTGTCTGTCTGTCTGTCTCTCTGTCTCTGTCTCTCTCTGTCTTTCTCTCTCTCTGTCTCTCTCTGTCTCTTTCTCTGTCTCTCTCTCCTCTCTCTGTCTTTCTCTCTCTCTCTCTCTCTCTCTCTCTCTCTCTCTCTCTGTCTGTCTCTCTGTCTCTCTCTCTGTCTCTCTGTCTCTCTCTCTCTCTCTCTCTCTGTCTCTCTCTGTCTCTTTCTCTGTCTCTCTGTCTCTTTCTCTGTCTCTCTCTCCTCTCTCTGTCTTTCTCTCTCTCATCCTTCCCTAGCACTCGCTATGTTTCTATTTCTTTGGTCTTTTCTCTCCGTTTTCTTTTTCTTCGCCCACCTTCTTTCTCTCCTCTTCCTCTCTTCCTCTGTCCCCTGGTGAATGAAAGGAGATGCTTAGTCATGGCTTGTTCTTCATTTCCACTGATTCCCTCCCCCCCCGTGTCCTATGCGAGGCTGTTACTGATTCACACTTTACTGATTTAAAGGGCTGCAGGCTCTTAATTACTTTCTCTTTTTTTATACAACTGAGGACTACAGTTCAAATGAAGCCCAAGAACATTGTGGGGGTTACAATGTGCGTTTGTGTGTGTGTGTGTGTGTGTGTGTATGTGGGGAGGGTTGAAATCAGGTATTAATCACAGATACTGGGCATGCTTCTTTTTTTGGTGGGGTGAGCGGAGTGTGTGTATGTGTGAGTGTGAGTGTGTGCGCAGATCTCTAATCCCCCCTCCCCTCTATTTACAGCGGACGTGAGGTGAGCTGGAACTGGGGACTTCTGCACTGGGGAGGGGGGGGTGTGGTCGAAGAGCCCCCCCCCCCTCCTGTTGCCTCTTAAAAAGAACAGTCATAATATCAAAGACAATGTAAAGTGAATAAACATGCCAAAGGTGCTTTCTTACCCGTGACTTCGTCTGCGACGCTTAGCAGACCCAATCAATCGAACGTTGATGACGGCGATGAGGAGGAGGGGGGGGGGGTTTGGCAATGAGGATGATGACGGTGCTCTGCACGTTTGAGAGGAAGGACAGAGGAGACCCCCCGTCTCGATCGCCTCTCCCTGAACGCTAAAGTATGGACAAACGGGAAATAAAAACTGCAGAAGAAGAGTAACGCCCCCTTCCCCCCCCCCCCGAAAAAGAGACTGAGGGAGACGCCTCAGAGAGAGGGACTCTGGGTGCGGCTGGTTTGGGCTGGAAGAGCCGGCTTCTTGGAGGATCGGGAGAGGGACGGTTCCTGATGTTCGGGGACTGACGGGGCCCAAGGCCGGGGCCACACGGGTCACCGTCAACTACTGACTGTCCACAAGAGAAGGAGAGAGAGGAACAGAGGGAGGGAAAAAGAGAGACTAGGTTGGATTACCAAGCCTACTTTCCGGGACCTTCTGTCATGCAACGGAAGCGCAACCTTCAGGCATTCTCCTTTTGTTTATTTTTTTTTCCGTTGAACGCCATTTGGCGCACTCCCTCTCCGTCTTCCTCCGCGGAGTCCTCCCGGAACACAACAAACTGGATTTTTTCTTTTTTTGCTTGGACGATGAGTTTATTTTATTTTTGCCTTATTTTATTTTGTTCATAGATAAAAAGTCCTATATCCTCCTTTTTTCTTTTTTTTTTGTAAGCTGTTGTTTTCGTTATCGGTTGATTGTATGTCCGTCGGTTTGTACAGATCCTTAAAGGGCATTGGAAGCCCTCTCTACCCCAGTAATTGCTACTAATAAACTATTTATATGCGTGAATGACATTTTTTTTTTTTCTTTTTTTTTTTTTGGATTATGCTCCCCTCGAAAGTAAATGTATGAGTTGGTGACATCTGGTCACGACTCAACAGCCAACTTTTAAATCTCAGTGTTTTCTAGTTTGCTGTTGGCTGTCTTATTTTTCGGCGTGTTGAATCAATCTGAAATGTAGTATATCGGCTGGTAATATGTAACGATGAATTGGGGCGAGGGGTGTGACAGAAAAGGAAAATGCTTTATTTTTGGTAAAAACAAATGATGATATATATATATATATTATGCTTACTTATATTCAAGCAGGAAGTATATGTTTTTTTATCTTTTGTTGTGGTGTAATGCATTTTATCTAAAGAAAGAAAGAAAGAAAGGAAAATGAAAGAAAGCCAAACTGGAGATCCAGTCCTTGTAGCCGTGAGGGAAGTCCAGCTCATGCAGTCTGAGAGGCAGTGGGGCTCTCCATGGAGAATTAGTGGAGTGGAGTCTACACACACACACACACACACACATACACACACACATACACACACACACATACACACATATACACACACACACATACACACATATACACACACATACACACACACACATACACACATATACACACACACACACACACACACACATACACACATACACACATATACACACGCACACACACACACACTACCCTGCCTCTGCTCATACTCCCCCAAACACACTGGACAGATGGCCTTGATATGTGAACACACGGCTTACACACTCATTGTACAGCAGGGTTTCACATTGAAAAGCACACTGACATTAAGCACACACACACACAGGCACACACACACACACAGACACACACACGTACGCACATGTATATGCACACACGCCTTACTCAGTACTTATTGCAGCTTTGTTATGTTATATGCATAGTTGTCTCTCAGTTGTTGGTCAGGTGGACTTTGGGACGTAACACATATAAACCTGCACACACACACACAGAGCCCCTTAACCCAGCCCTCGCCTGTCTGAGGAGTGTTGTGTAAGCCACCACTCTTTGATGTCTCTCACACACACACACACACACACACACACAGGTGGCTGATAAGGCAGGGGTTAAGTCCAGTAACATTGTGGGCCAGGGGCGTTCCCGAATTCCACGTTCACGGCGAGCGAGCAGGTGCGGGACTGGTGCACAAACGTAAACCTTTCGGTTCCCACAATGCACCTCTCCACCAAGAGCGCGCCTGGCTCAGCCCAAGGGTGGGAGCGTATCTGCATGTTTAAAATGGTGCTGCACACAGTTTTTGGTGAAAACTGTTTGATCACAGGCCTTGGATAGGAGGCACAGCATTTGTTCCTGGGTCTTTATTGTGACACTGATTGTGCTGTCTAAAGCAATGCCTGCTGCTGTTTAATGTTGATACGACCCAGCTGGTTGAAGTGTAAAAGTGATGTAATTGGTGCTATACTTTAAAAGTTAGAAAGAGAACTTTCTCCATTTTTGCCTTGTCCATACTGTTGCCGTTCACACTTTTCTGAAAGGGGGGTTGCCCTCCTATCAGGGACCAGTGCTATGGTCAACCATACAGTCGCTAAGCTTTTTAACTTTTTATTTTTATTTTGTATTATTTTTTTTGACAGCTTTTTCCTTTTTTTTTGTTTGTTTATTTCTGGCCTTCTTTGGATAGAATAACAATGACTATAATTTATATATTTATGGTTTCAATAATAAATATATTTCTGCTTATCAAACGTCATAAGAAAATGCTGATTGTTGTGGTTTTTGAGAGGACTGCTGTGTTATCTCTAAAGAAGTTGCAGGTTTGACTCCTCACAGAGACAGTAAGCAGCACAGGGTCTGAATTACCCCGTGCATGTCTGGCTTTGTGAAGGGACCCTATGTAAAGTGTGATTTATGTTCTGTAAGTGCTGCTAGCTCAGGACATGTACGATATGTCAAAGGGTTGAGAGGTAACAGACCGTAGAGTTGTAGGAGAGGAGCCAGGCGGTTTAATCTCACCCGGGCATATCCATTCACACCATGACCAAGTCCGTAAAACATGCAAAAGCGTAGTGTAGTGCCAGGAGGACGGAACGCTGAATTTAGAACTGAAGCTAAAGTTTTGTTTTGAAAGTTTTGAGCCAAACTCAAAGGCAGACTCTCTGAGCTTGAATTCCCTCGCTAGCATTTTTCACTCTGATTGGCTGCTTAGAGGAGGAGGTTGTGACCTCACTGTCCCTCTCTCTCTCTCAAATTCAAATTCAAATTCAAATTGCTTTATTGGCATGACAAAATTTGCATTTGTATTGCCAAAGCATGGCAAGGAACATGTTAAAACAGATGAAAATAACACAGTAATATGATTATTATTTTAAAAAAAAATAATTAAAAAATAATTAAAAATAAAATTTAAGGATAATAATTAACAATAATACATCTCTCTCTCTCTCTCTCTCTCTCCCTCTCTCTCCCCCTCTCTATCCCTCTCTCTCTCTCTCTCTCTGTCTTATTTGGAAGGCCTGTTGAACACATACTGCATGGCAACTACTTTATACATTTATATCAGTTTATTTATATCTTCGACCTGCGGCCGCAGTGTCTGCTGGTATTCACACCCACCTTGCGATACACGCCTGATTTCACTAATTATCTTACCTCCTTGGGTCAATAATGAGCAAATTAGTGAAATCAGCCAATTTTTACAGACACTGCAGCACGCAGGATGGTGAGTTTGAGTAGTGCTGATTTTTAGCATTTGTTGCCAATCGGGAACATAGGACAAAGAGGCCGGAAAAATTTAACGATGGTGATAAAAATGGAGAGAGGAAGTGGAGGTGTGTACTGAAGAATGAAGGCTCTGTTGGTCCCTCCAGTATAGGCACAGGACCAGCTTAGCTTCAGCCAGCTCTTATTGCTGACTCAGATCCTGTCTCTGTCCCTCTTTCCCTCTCTCCCTCCTGTCTTTCCCTCTGTCACTTTCTCTTCCCTTTCTCTGTCTGTCTCCCCTTCCCTCCATTCTTATATTCTGTCTCCGTTTTCCATCCTCTCCCCATCTCTCATGATGTGCACAAGTGTCCGTGTTTGTGAGTGAGTGAGTGTGTGAGTGTGTGAGTGTGTGAGTGTGTGAGTGAGTGAGTGAGTGTGTGAGTGTGTGAGTGTGTGTGTGAGTGAGTGAGTGATAGTGATTGTTCAGTGAGTGTGTGAGTGAGTGTGTGTGTGAGTGTGTGAGTGAGTGTGTGAGTGAGTGTGTGAGTGATTGAGTGAGTGAGTGAGTGAGTGAGTGTGTGAGTGAGTGAGTGAGTGAGTGATAGTGATTGAGTGAGTGAGTGAGTGAGTGTGTGAGTGTGTGAGTGTGTGAGTGTGTGAGTGTGTGAGTGAGTGAGTGAGTGAGTGAGTGATAGTGAGTGAGTGAGTGTGAGTGAGTGAGTGAGTGAGTGAGTGAGTGAGTGTGTGAGTGTGTGAGTGAGTGTGTGAGTGTGTGAGTGTGTGAGTGTGTGAGTGTGTGAGTGTGTGAGTGATAGTGATTGTTCAGTGAGTGAGTGAGTGAGTGAGTGAGTGAGTGAGTGAGTGAGTGAGTGTGTGAGTGTGTGAGTGTGTGAGTGTGTGAGTGTGTGAGTGATAGTGATTGTTCAGTGAGTGAGTGAGTGAGTGAGTGAGTGAGTGAGTGAGTGAGTGAGTGTGTGAGTGAGTGAGTGTGTGAGTGAGTGAGTGAGTGAGTGAGTGAGTGATAGTGAGTGTGAGTGAGTGAGTGAGTGAGTGAGTGTGTGAGTGTGTGTGTGAGTGAGTGAGTGAGTGAGTGAGTGAGTGATTGAATGATTGAGTGATTGAGTGAGTGAGTGAGTGTGTGAGTGTGTGAGTGAGTGAGTGATAGTGATTGTTCAGTGAGTGAGTGAGTGTGTGAGTGAGTGAGTGATTGTTCAGTGAGTGAGTGAGTGAGTGAGTGAGTGAGTGGAGATAAGTGGAGTGGAGCAGAGAGGAGAGGTGAGGGGGGTGAGAAATGATGAGGAGAGGAGAGGAGATGGCCTCCCTCCGGGTGTGAGAATCCTTCATTACTCTTCCCCAGCTGCTCCTCCTAATCTGCAGCGCCTTAGGAAACATAAAAGTCACTTTGCTCACCACTTCCTGCTGTTTCATCCCCACATTAACCTGTGAGCACGAGAGAGAGACAGAGAGAGACGCGCACACACACACACAAGCTTTTAAAAGAAAGGAAATAAGACGGTTATTCCGCCCGCAGAACGAGGCTGTCCGGAGCTGTTCAAAGGGAGGGAAGTGGAGGTGTTTTCCTTTTAAAAGCTTTTCTCTGTCTGTTCTGAAGCGAGAAAGAGAGGGATTCATTTACTGGCAGAGGAAGGGAGGGGAGAGGGAGGAGAACAGGAGGAGAGGAGAGGTGAAAGAGAGGAGAGTGGTTTAGTGTTGTCTTGGGGATATCGTTAATTGGTCCCAGAGGTACTGGAGAATGGGTAGGATTCTGGGTAACAATGCCGGGGGGTACGGGGGGCGGGGCAGGGGTGTGAAGGAGTGGTGATTGGTGTATTTTTTTGTTAGCGGGAGACAATGTGGATGAGGACTCATTGTGAGAACGTAGCCCATCGGAATCTCGTCTCCATGTGGAGTGCAAGCTGTCACCTGACTGGTGGACAATGTGCGGGTCAGGGGTCGTGGGTCAGAGGTCAGGAAAGGGGGGTGGGCGGGGGGGGGATGTCAGAGTGGAAGTGGCTGAATGAATTGTAAATCGTTCGTTAGCGGCCCCACGGGTTCGAGCCCCCATTTCTCAGCACCATACGGGGACCGGACGGCG
The DNA here is from genome assembly GCF_963514075.1 of Conger conger. NCBI lineage: Eukaryota > Metazoa > Chordata > Actinopteri > Anguilliformes > Congridae > Conger > Conger conger. The sequence goes on along the minus strand of NC_083775.1, from coordinate 15,102,370 downwards.
GCCTCATTCCTGCTTACCCGACTGACGTGACAGGTGGTGATGGCCATGGAGGTCCGAGCCCAGGGTTAGGATACTGGGCTATGCGATTGGGTTCGGGCTATTGGAAGGTCAGGCTACTGTCTGCCTATAGCCTATAGTGGCTAAGGTGCTTCACTTGGACCTGGAGAGTTGGTGGTTCAAACCCCAGTGTTGCCACGATAATATCAGTGCAACTGTTGGGCCCTTCAGCTAGGCCCTTAACCCCACATTGCTCCGGGGGGGGGGGGTTGGCCCGTGTTTTGCCTTATGAACTGTAAGTCACTTTAGCGTCCGCTAAATAACTGTAATGTAACCTCAGCACTCCTGCTGTATTCGCGTTCTCCACGGCAACGGGCGCAAGCTTCCCGGTCTCGTAACAGGCTCCTGTATGACCTCATCAAACCGTTACCCGCAATCCGGCTCCTTCCGTCAGCCTTTTTTTTTTTTTAAAGAGGGCGAGAGAGGGCCCGTTGGAATCCACCTTGAGGGAAAGCAGGCGAGGGCTCTCTTTGAGATCCGGGACGTGGGGTTGGTGACCCAGGCCGGCTGGTGAATGGGGGGCTTTGTGGGGTCCTGCGGGCCAGTTACGCATGGGGGCCCCAGCCAGAGCGACCTGCTCATTATGTGTTTAAGGTGTTTCATTCTTGTGAAAACAGATTGGTTTGAGCGGCTGGCTGTCAGTCATTATGAGGGGGGGTTCGGAGAAGTAAACAGTGGGTTAACTCCCAGGTCTCTCCCTGATTACGGAGGCTGTTACTGTGTGCTCTGGAAATTAGGCACAAAAAAAATATTGCCAGGAAGAACCCTGAATATAATCTGTTTTCATCTTGTTTGATTTATTGAGTTGTATTTGTTCAGTTCACTTTCCCCCGGTGACCGTTTTTAGCAGCTTATGTTGAATTCCAGTCAGGGCTAACATTTTTGATGCGTGAGGTCACGATGCCCCCTTCCACCACACAGTCTCATCATTTTGGTCACATGACATGTCACCGGTCTGAGGCGCCCCCTAACCCCCCAGACTCCTGGAGGGGGCGTGGAAACAGGTTCCAGTCAGATTCCCAGAGGGCCGGTTGTGTGCCGGATAAGCGGAGCACTGTGTGTGTGTGCGTGCGTGCGTGTGTGTGTCTGTGTCTGTGTGTGTGTCTGTGTGTGTGTGTGTGTGTGTGGTCTGCTCTGTCACAGCCCGCTGACTCTCCACACGCTCCCTGCCACTTAACATCGCTCCTCCACCTCCTCATCCTGTTCTCTGTGCTTCCGTCTGTCCTGGGGAGAGAGAGACTGGGTGTATGTGCGTGCGTGAGACTGTGTGTGCGTGCGTGTGTGCGTGAGACTATATGTGTATGTATGTATGTATGTGTGTGTGTGTATGACTGGGTGTGTGTGCATGCATGTATGTTTGTAACTGTGTGTATGTGTGTGTGCATGTGTGTGCACTTGCTTTGCATGTGTGTACTGTATGCGTGCATGTTTTTGTATATGTGTACATTTGTGTGTATATGTGTGTGTGTGTGTGTGTGAGTGAGTGAGTGAGTGTGTGTGTGTGTGTGTGTGAGAGAGTGTGTGCGTGTGTGTGTGTGCATGTGTGTGTGTGAGAGTGTGTGTGTGTGGGGGGGGGGTGCTGAAGCAGACACATAAATACTGAGCAGCTCTTTTCTCTTGTCCTCCTTCCTTCTTCTGTGTTTCTGAACTCAGCACTTAAACCCCTGACCAAGGATGAAGAGAGGAGACTGTGCCTGAGAAAGAAAGAGAGCGCGAGACAGAGATAGACAGAGAGAGGGAGAGAGAGACAGAGAGATGGAGGGAGAAGGAGAGAGAGATGGAGAGATGGAGGGAGAGGGAGAGAGAGAGACGGAGAGACAGGGAGAGACAGGGAGAGACGGAAGAGAGACAGGGAGAGGGCGAGAGAGGGAGAGGGAGACAGAGATGGAGGGAGAGGGTGACAGAAAGATGGAGTGAGAGGGAGAGAGAGTGAGAGAGAGGGTGACAGAGAGAGATGGAGAAAGAGGAGAAAGTCTCTCTGACTGAGAAGTCTCTGACTGAGAAAGAGGGAGACAGACAGAAAGAGAGGGAGGGAGAGAGACAGGGAGAGAGAGAGGAGGAGGAGGGAGGGAGATATGGAGGGAGAGGGTGACAGAAAGATGGAGTGAAAGACAGAGAGAGAGGGAGACAGAGAGACGGAGAAAGAGGGAGTCAGAGACAGAAAGAGAGGGAGGGAGAATGTGCGTTGGTAGTTTGTCTTTCGGTTCTCTGTTCTCTGCTCTCCTTCGCTCGGTGCCGAACGGGACGTGTTCTGACTGGAGCTGAGAGGACGTGAAAGACACCCTGTGTCTGAAACAGCCCATTTCACCGCACAGATTTCAGTACGCAGGGTCCGCTTCGGTTCTGCTAGACTTCAGCATGCAGTGGTATTTGGGAAACTGTGTTTGCGTTTGTGTCCACTCCTTAACCTCAGTGTCACAACTAAAGTGCCTCAGACCCTGTAGGAACGCACCAAGCTCTATGTCATCAGTCGCGATTACCTTAACAGCCAACAAACAACATGAGAGAAAACTGAGAGACAGGTGCAGACATGGAATGCAATGCTGAGTCAGAACAAGTATGTGTGTGAGTGTGTGCGTGTGTGTGCATGCATTTGTATCTTTGTGTGTGTCTGTGTGTATGCATGTGAGTGTGTCTGTGCACGTGTGTATGTTTGCTTGTGGGAGGTAGAGGAATTGCACACACACACACACACACACACACACACACACTCCTGCCGCTCCCTTTCTCTCTCTCTCTCTCTCTCTCTCACACACACACACACACACACACACACACACACAGTTTGAAATGTACCCTGCACCCCCTGCCCCCAGCACGCAGCACTTTATCATTCTTTAATGGCAGTGACACATTCCATCCTTTCTTCCTTTCGACCCACAAACCAAACATGCTCCCCACTGCTCCCTCCTTCTGTTAATCACAGGCCTTTCACTTACATGATGTATGAAGGGAGATTATGGTGTGTGTGTGTGTGTGAGAGAGAGAGAGAGAGAGAGGTGTGGTGTGTGTGACAACCTGTTCAGTCAGCATTGCTCAAAGGCTGGCAGTATTTTTGGACAGAATGATCATGAGCTCCAGTGTAACTCCTGTAGCTGAGTTGAAGCGGTTGCTGGTGGTGGTTCTGTCACTGCTCAGCTTGGTGTGGCTCTGTCTCAGATCCAGGCCCCTGCTCCAGCACTTCACTGGGGCTTTTCCCGCATGGTTGGGAAGGGGGACGCTATAACGCTGTTTTTAAAATGAGATTCTCACTGTGGGAAAGGAAGGGAAGGGTGCTCGTGGTAAATGGGGGGCTTTGTTGTGTGTGATTGCGTGTGTGTGGGCGTGTGTGTGTGTGTGTGTGTTTGTGTGTGTGTGTGTGTGTGTGTGTATGTGTGCGCATGTGTGTGAGTGTGTGTTTGTTTTTATGTTTGTGTTTGTGTGTGTGTCCCTATGCGTGTGTTTGTGTGTGTGTGTTGTGCTCATCATTGCTGCTCGTAATCCCCTGCACTCTGTGTGTGTGTGTGTGTGTGTGTATGTATGTATGTGTGTGTGTGTGTGTGTGTGTGTGTGTGGATGTATGTATGTGTGTGTGTGTGTGTGTGTGTGTGTCCCTATGTGTGTGTTTGTGTGTGTGTGTATGTATATGTATATGTGTGTGTGTGCCCCTATGTGTGTGTGTTTGCTGTGCTCATCATTGCTGCTCGTAATCCCCTGCCCTCTGTGTGTGTGTGTGTGTGTGTGTGTGTGTGTGTGTGTGTGTGTGGATGTATGTATGTGTGTGTGTGTGTGTGTGTGTGTGTGTGTGTGCCCCTATGTGTGTGTGTGTGTTGTGCTCATCATTGCTGCTCGTAATCCCCTGCACTCTGCCTCAAAGTGCTGGAACTGTCTCTAATGTTCCCTCAATCGGGAGGGCTTCATTTTTTTCAAAGCTCTATAATTCAGCGCTGTGATAGGACCACCTACCTCCGCCACCTCCCCCACCCCCCCCCCACCCCCCATCCCCTGACTCTTATCTTAAAAGAAAGCCGATGTTTAACTGTCGATGTGCCGGGGTGCTCCGCACAAGGGGTGCCTTGTACAGACAGAAATAATAGAGCGCTTTAAGCAGCAAACTTCCTGTGGGTGTTCAGTGGCCCCCAGAGCAGCAGTTAACGCTAGAGTGTCTGTGTGTGTGTGTGTGTATGTGTGTGTGTCTGTGTCTGTGTGTGTGTGTGTGTGTGTGTGTGTGTGTGTAATGTGGCCATCATCACACCTTCACAGATAAGAGGATGAGTAAATATGTCCCCACAAACCTCTCCCATTCTCAGCATTGTGTGACACGCACATACAGACATATAGACAGACCCACAGACAACAGGCACACATGGACAGGTACGCCTTATCAAAAAAATATTATATGTACATAATGAATTTCATAATGTACATAAAAAATCATAATGTAACATGAATCTTAACTTTAGGATTCAAGCGACAAAGTTGTTGATCGGGCAGCGTCCCTGACTGCTCTGGCATCTTTGTTCCCAAACTCACAATCCATTTGATTCCTCTCTTCCTCGCTCCGTTCTTCTCCACGCCTCTCTTCCTCTCCCCTTCCTCCTCCTCCTTTCATCCGGCATGTCGACCTCACGCAGCCTTTCTCCTCCCTTTCTCTTTTTCTTGTGTGCCGATTTCTCTCTTTCTTTGGCCATTGTTTCGTTCTGTCTCTCCTTTTTGTGACGCGACCCGGATTCTGTCTCCTCGGTGCTGAAAGGCTCAGGCCGTGCCTCAAAGCCGCCCCCTCTCTGTTTGCCGTCACGCTACGACAGAGTGGGGGTCCATCCTCCCCCTAACACTACCCCTCCTCATCACAGCCACCAACCACAGCTCCTCTGGCCTCTCCTAGCCTCCACAGCACTGCGAACGCCGCCCTGGATCACTGGCAGAAGTTGCTAACGTCGCCCTGGATCGCAGGTAGAAGTTGCTAACATTGCCCTGGATCACAGGTAGAAGTTGCTAACATTGCCCTTGATCACAGGCAGAAGTTGCTAACGCTGCCCTGGATCACAGGCAGAAGTTGCTAACGCTGCCCTGGATCACAGGCAGAAGTTGTTAACATTGCCCTGGATCACAGGCAGAAGTTGCTAACATTGCCCTGGATCACAGGTAGAAGTTGCTAACATTGCCCTTGATCACAGGTAGAAGTTGCTAACATTGCCCTGGATCACAGGCAGAAGTTGCTAACGCCGCCCTGGATCACTGGCAGAAGTTGCTAACACCGCCCTGGATCGCAGGTAGAAGTTGCTAACATTGCCCTTGATCACAGGTAGAAGTTGCTAACATTGCCCTGGATCACAGGCAGAAGTTGCTAACGCCGCCCTGGATCACTGGCAGAAGTTGCTAACACCGCCCTGGATCGCAGGTAGAAGTTGCTAACATTGCCCTGGATCGCAGGTAGAAGTTGCTAACATTGCCCTGGATCGCTAGCAGAAGTTGCTAACGCCGCCCTGGATCACAGGCAGAAGTTGCAAACATTGCCCTGGATCGCAGGCAGAAGTTGCTAACGTCGCCCTGGATCACAGGCAGAAGTTGCTAACGCCGCCCTGGATCACAGGCAGAAGTTGCTAACACCGCCCTGGATCACAGGCAGAAGTTGCTAACATTGCCCTGGATCGCTGGCAGAAGTTGCTAACATTGCCCTGGATCGCTGGCAGAAGTTGCAAACTTTGTGCAAATCCACCATGGACTTTTCCCTAAAGGTCTTTTCCTTTAAGAGAGGGGCCGTTAGCCGCCACGCTCTACACCAGTGAATCCACATGCTGGGTCGGCCATCTTGTCATTTAAAAAAAACAAAAACTGTCCAGTTTATTGGTTTATCTTAGCTTCCCCCGCCCCACACGAGCCCCATTACTTTTCCATGTACTCTGCAGCACACGAACACCTGCTAATCTAAACGACACGCAAGTTTCAACACGGCTCACGAGCAGTAAATCTCGCGGCCCAGAGAAGGGCAGGCTGAATGTGGGTCGGGAGGGGTATGGGGGGCACAGGGCCGACACCCTGACCCCTATTCATCCAAGAGGAAGAAGACGAACGACCTCAAATTCCGTTTTCTCATTTTCCCTTCTTTTTTCTTTTTTCTTTTTTTTTTTAATCCCAAGTGAGGATCGTGAAATATCCAGTTTTCATTCAACTCTGACAGACTACATGAGTCCAAAAGGGACCATAGAGTATGTATGTATGTATGATGTAAGAGTTGATTTAACTCTAAAATTTTGCTGCAAGGTTTTTATACCTGGGAAATGGCCTCGACAAAGCACAGTAATCCATTGCTGTAAATCTCAGATACAGTTTCACACCGTCAGTGAGAGACCTGGGATGAAAGGGGTGGATGAAGCTGCCTGGAGCTGTGTGATCCCCCCAGCCAAAACACTGCCCGACCAAGGGGCCTCCCACCTGGGCAGGGGTCCTAAATCCGGTCCCAGGTTCCACCTCGGGCCTTGAGCGGCGACCATTTGAACTGGACTCCATCTGTGTCTGGCAAACATCAGCCTGGCAGGCTGTATTTATATATACTTTTGGGGGCAGAGGGTTAATTTGCAAACATTCAGGTCTCTCCCTCCCTCCCTCTCGCTCTCTCGTTCTCAGGCTGGCCAGCGAGCACCAGCTCCCTCACCTCCGCTAATTAATCCCATCCCCCGAGAAATCTCTGAGTCGCCTGCTTTAACACACCAGCAGCGTGTGGGTTTACCCCCCACCACGCTACTTTAACACACACACACACACACACACACACACCGCTACTTTAACACACACACACACACACACCACGCTACTTCAACACACACACCACGCTACTTTAACACACACACACACACACACACCATGCTGCTTTAACACACACACACACACGCACACACACACACCGCGCTACTTTAACACACACACACACACACCACGCTACTTTAACACACACACACACACAGACACACACACCACGCTACTTTAACACACACACACACACACCACGCTACTTTAACACACACACATACACACACCACACTACTTTAACACACACACACAGACACACACACTACGCTACTTTAACACACACAGACACACACAAACCACGCTACTTTAACACACACACACGCACACACACCACGCTACTTTAACACACACACACACACAGACACACACACCACGCTACTTTAACACACACACACACACACACCACGCTACTTTAACACACGCACACACCCACACCACACTACTTTTTACACACCCACTCCACGCTGTTTTACGCTGCACAGCTTTTGCACACTTTTACACATGTCATTGTGCATTGCACTGCTCATTAAAATGGAGGATAATTCTGTGGAGCATTGTGCCTGCTGTGGGCCTTGGGGTTGTGGTGGCGATTGGAAAAATGACTCTGCGAAACCGTCGCTGAACAATGAGTTTGCGTAAGCCTCGGCTGAAATGACGAGACGTGAGATCGGGCAGCAGCTCTGGCGCAGGCTGTCCCTGTCGGTCTCTCTCTGATACTCTCCGGCATCCTCCCCTGCCCTGGGAATTCTCGCTCGGCGCTGGGAAGCTCTGACCCGCTGCAAGTGAGTTATAATCCCACAGAGAGGATTAGAGTCGGCACGAGCTGTGGTCACACAGGGCACTAACATGTACTTAAAACAATACGTCGACACGCGTGCTCGCACACGCACACGCACACCCGCAGGCACACACACGCGCAGGCACACGTTCACGCGTGCACACGTATGCACACACACTAACATACGCACAGGCATGCACACACATACACATGCACACGTATGCGCACACACACGTATACATGCGCACATATGCGCGCACACATACACACACACTAATACATAACATGCATGCATATGCACATACAAACACACACACACACACGCACACCCACAGGCACACACACACAGGCACACGTTCACGCATACACACATATGCACACACATACACATCCGCACGTATGCGCACACACACATATACATGCGCACATATGCGCACACACATACACACACACTAATACATAACATGCATGCATATGCACATACAAACACACACACACACATGCTTCCCACACCCCCCGCTGTGTGAGTGACAGAGCTCAGTTCTAAGACAACGGATGAAAAAGCCATTAACTGGAGCTGAAATGGAGTTGTTTGCTTTCCTCCTGTGAAATGAAGCTGCTTTCTGTTTGGTCTTGGGCCGAGAAACAAACGTTTGAGCATTTCCACTGCTTAGGAAAGACAACAGAGAAGGAGGGATAAAGAGATGAGAGCAAGAGACAGGGTGGGGAGGGAGGGGGGGTGTTTGCTGTGCCCAGGGGGGGTGGGGGCTGTGCTTGTACACAAAGCTCTGAAACCTTTGGGCCGATTGATTGGTGATAAAGAGCTGATCCTGTGGCTCTCGCCCCCAGGTCTCTCTCCCTGCTGTTACCCCCTTTGTACCCTCTGTCTGCCTGGACACACAGACCCAGGGAGTCTCCACCGGGGCAACAATACACCACGATGCACCACATTATTACCCCCGAAACCATCCAACTGAAAAACCTGGTTTGAGCTGCTCTCACCGGTCAACCAGCGAGCAGCTGATTCAAAACCTGGCTTGAGCTGGTTTTTTTTCCAGCAGGGTTATTCTTCTTTTTGTGGACCAGTTCAGTGGCGCGCGGTTGTGGTGAGCGGGAGAATTCGCCGAGGTGTAAACTCTTAACCCTGAGCTCATCGGGGCCTTCAGCAGCAGCCCCTTCTGTGCCCCCGACGGGGCCTACCGAATCTCATTAGAGCCGACCGCAGCCGCCTGGCAGCCGCTAGTTTGTAAACGGTCTTAAGTCATTAACTTCACCCCCGTCGCCAGCCTTTGTACTGTTTATTTTCCTCTCCCAAATCCCCCCGGGGGGCGCCTCGCGCTGGAGATCAAGGGGCCGCATTCAGCGATGTCGTGTGTGGGTTTACCTGTCCCCCACCCTCCGGGGGCGAGGAAGAGAGAGAGAGAGAGAGAGAGAGAGAGAGAGAGGTTAGGCCAGGTAAGAAAACACAGGAAACGGATCCCCAAACAGGAAACAGACCCCCAAAACTGGTGAAGTGAATCACGAAACGTGTGAATGTCTCGGTCCAAATATTGCTGTGGGAGCCACCGCTATGACGACAACAAAAACAATAAATAAAAAAATAACGAGTTCCACATAAAAACAATGACGCAACTCTGGAATTGCGAGCCTTGCCTGGGCAGGTGGAAGTGGATAATTAAGCCTGTAGTTAAGATTGTGCTGATTGGAGTGAAGTCCTGGCATTTAAAATGGCTACAATCACCCAGCACTTCTGAATTCCTACAGTAATACAAATAAATACATGGATCAGGAGTGGATCTTATGCAAAGGTTTCTGTGGTAAGAGGTACCTGCTATTCACGCAAGACCCTTTTATTTTTTGACAGAGGGGGAGAGTTTAGGGAAAAAAACCCAGGGCTTCTTTTGAGTGAGGTGAAAGAATAGACCTCTTGTGTGAGCCTTTGTGTTTTGTGTTATTTATATGGGACTAAAGAGGGAATGTGTTCAAAACACTTTTTTGGAATGTGCTTGAGTTTGCGAGCTTTACTTCTTGGCTTCAAACGGCCTGGTTTCGAAAACCCCTCCACTCCCGGTGTAAAAATATAATCCTTTATCGTTATGCTTATCTTTATTTCGATGTTGGGGAGAAGTTGGACACAGAGAAAAGAACCGTGGGACAGTCATGCGGTTAATCCTTGAGATTTATTGATCCCCTAAATGGCGTCTTCTCTCCATATGGAGCCACCTACCCACAGTGCACTGCAGGTCCTCTCTTTGTCTTAGCAGGTGTGATGAACCTTGGCAGGGGACAAAACCCGTTATGTGACCATTCATTGCGTGAAAAATATGGGTAGTGTCAAGTAAGCTGTGTTGTTTGTGTTGTTTTGGTTCCTGTGAGCTGGTGGATGTCAGTGTGCTCATTGCTAGATCCATGCTGAACTGTTGGAGGGGGGTCACAGCTAGGGTCTGACATCCAGGAATCTTCTGCTGATGTTTACAATCTTTCCTAAATGCATTCCATAACGTCCTGTTCATTTATTGCTTACTCTTTACTTATTTTCCATCAATCAGCTTCCAACAATGATCCTGTCTGTTTTTCTCCTATGGGGACATTGCTGGCGGTGTGTACACTATGAGAAACGTGTGTGTGTGTGTGTGTGTGTGTGTGTGGGTGTGTGTATGTGTGTGTCTGTGTGTGTGTGAAAGAGAGTGTGTGTGTGTGTATGTGTGTGTGAAAGAGAGTGTGAGCAGTGGGGGGAGGGAGAGAGCATTAGTCTGGCAAAGAAAGACCAAGGGAGGGAGAAGGAACTGACATCTTTGAGCCTCTAGCAATCTCGATTTCCCCATGGGACTGTTCTCTCCCCAATGGTGAAATCTTCGCTGGTTGCCAGGTATCAAGAGGAGGGAGGAACTGGTGCAATGCTACAGCGCAGATAGCAGGGGAAGGGGGCAGGGTAGGGTGTTGGCTGTTGGCTCTTTGATTGACTGGAAGGGATGATGTAGGTGGGCAGCCTGTAGCCTAGTGGTTAAGATACATGACCGGGCCCCTGAAGGTCAGTGGTTCGAGCCCCAATGTAGCCACGATAAGATTTGCACAGCTGTTGGGCCTTTGAGCAAAGCCCTTAACCCCACATTGCTCCACGGGGGATTGTCCCCATGCCTAGTCTAATCAACCGTAATTCACTTTGGTTAAAAACGTTAGCTAAATGGCAAATTATTTTTTTGTCTATTTTTATTAAGTCGACAGGGGGAATTCTCTCCATCATTAAAAGTGCCGCTCTGGTCTGGGATGATTGAGAATCCATCTTGCCCTCCTGCAGACAAGCAGGAGCAGTGATGCTGGTGATTATCCAGGCTGAGGCCCGGTGGGCATGCCCACACCTCTCTCCTCTCTCTCCTGGCTCCCTCTCTGTATCTCTCTATCTGCTGCAGATTACACACAATGATGTGAAATCAAATCCCGTACAGTGGAAGAATGAAGCAACATTCCTTTTCCCTGTTCTCATATTGCCTTTAATTCTCATCCCTTATTTTCCAGATTTCAGACCTGGGTCCCGTCCACGGTCTCTTCTCTTTGAGAAAAAGGGCCGTTCTGTGTATACCTCCATGGGTGGGAAAACAGTTCTGTGTTCTGTGTCTTGTCTGTGTCTTGTCTTCGTTTCCTTAGATTATTTTCTCTGTGTTCTAGATTCTGTCTTTTCTCTGCATTCTCTTTTAGTGTTCTTCATTCTGTCTATTCTCTGTTCTGTTTCAATGTGTTCTACATTATGTATATTCTTTGTTTTCTGATTCAGTGTGTTCTAGATTCTGTATATTATTTGTGTTATATTTCCATGGGTTCTAGATTCTGTCTCTTCTCTGTGTTCTGTTTCAGTGAGTTCTAGATTCTGTTTATTCTGTGTTCTTGTTTCAGAGTGTTCTGGATTCTGTCTCTTCTCCGTGTTGTGTTTCAGTCAGTTCTAGATTCCATCTCTTCTCTACATTATGTTTCAGTGTGTTCTAGATTCTGCCTCTTCTGTGTTCTGTTGCAGTGTGCTCTAGATTCTCTCTCTTCTCTGTGTCCTTGTTTCAGTGTGTTCTAGAGTCTCTCTATTCTCTGTGTTCTGATTCAGTGTGCTCTAGATTAGGTCTCTTCTCTGTGTTCTGATTCAGTGTGTTCTAGATTCTGCCTCTTCTCTGTGTTCTGATTCAGTGTGCTCCAGATTCTGCCTCTTCTCTGTGTTCTGATTCAGTGTGCTCTAGATTCTGTCTCTTCTCTGTGTTCAGCGCACTTTCCCTGTGGTGTGTGGGGGGCTCTGCAGGGATGGGCCAGCGGGGCACCGAGGTTAGAGGAGGTGAAAGGTGTGGGAAGTGGATTGATGGCATATTTTCCAGATGCTGAGCAGAGATTTCCTCACCAGCTATCCCCTCCCCATTCCCCTCCCCTTGTCCCCAGGGTCCTCCTGCGAAAAAAATACTCAGACGCATATTCAAACCCGAAACCGTAGGTCTTTTTCATCCGACGCCCGGCTGCTCACTGAGCTTACCACAGGGCCGGGACACACTGCACAGACACCTATTCATACCCAGAGTTCAGGGCAGTCGCCCCGTTTCCAATGCAAACAGCCGGGGAAACTGAGGTGGTCTGTCAGTGGATGTTAATGCTAATGACAGATTAGCCGGGCCCTGGCCTGGCTCTGCATGGCATGGCACGGCATGGCATCTCCACGCTGAACGGAGAGCTGGCCGCCAGCACTGAGGTCAGCGCAGAGAGAGGCCATGGCTGATTTACGCTGCTGCTGACGTGCGGCAGCGATAAGGCTCGGGGAAGGAGAGGATCTCTCCGTTCCTCGTTCTGTTTGAATCCCACCGGCCGTGTGGCCGCGTGTGTTCCGGAGAACCCTGGAGGCTGCACCCTCCCCGCTCCCGTCACAGAGGAATTCAATTAAAACAGAGAGGAGGAGAGTGGGAGAGTGGGAGAGGAGGAGAGGACGAGAGTGGGAGAGTGGGAGAGTGGGAGAGGAGGAGTGTGGGAGAGTGGGAGAGGAGAAGAGTGGGAGAGTGGGAGAGTGGGAGAGGAGGAGAGTGGGAAAGTGGGAGAGTGGGAGAGTGGGAGAGTGGGAGAGTGGGAGAATGGGAGAGGAGGAGTGTGGGAGAGTGGGAGAGGAGAAGAGTGGGAGAGTGGGAGAGGAGGAGAGTGGGAAAGTGGGAGAGAGGGGGGGAAGGAGAATGGGAAAGGAGGAGTGTGGGAGAGTGGGAGAGGAGGAGTGTGGGAGAGTGGGAGAGGAGGAGAGTGGGAAAGTGGGAGAGGGGGGGAAGGAGAGTGGGAGAGGAGGAGTGTGGGAGAGTGGGAGAGGAGGAGAGTGGGAAAGTGGGAGAGAGGGGGGGAAGGAGAGTGGGAGAGAAGGAGAGAGGGAGAGGAGGACAGAGGGAGAGAAGGAGAGGGAGAGGAGGACAGAGGGAGGGGTGAAGCAAAGAGATACGCTTTCAGGACCAAGTGAAATTCACCCTTCTCCTGAGTGGGCTACACGGGGGAAAAAAACAAGTGGGATGAGACTAGCCACAGAGTATGCGAACAACGTCTGTTATAGTGCTTAGTGGAAGTTTTAGCTTTACTTTTGCAAAAAAAGAAAATGAAAAAGAGAGAGAGAGTTAGAAAAGCCTTGCGATAAACGATGAGGAAAAGAACAATAGAGTGTAATTCAGGAGGGTCGCTCACAGGTCAGAGGTCAGAGAGGGCTACATATCCCATCATGCCCTTCATGACCTACGGGGCACAAACACAGAGGCGCCCAGCTCCTGCCTGCGTCTGGGGTTATTCATTAGCCGGCCCTGTCCTCATCGCTGTCCTGCTCCTGCAGACCTGCTCTTCATCACTGTGCTGCAGGCCTGTTCCTCATCACTGATCTGCTCCTGCTATCCTGTTCCTCATCACTGTCCTGCTCCTGCTATCCTGTTCCTCAGCACTGTCCTGCTCCTGCTATCCTGTTCCTCATCACTGTCCTGCTCCTGCAGTCCTGCTCTTCATCACTGTCCTGCTCCTGCTATCCTGTTCCTCATCACTGTCCTGCGCCTGCAATCCTGCTCTTCATCACTGTTCTGCTCCTGCTATTCTGCTCATCATCACTGTGCTGCAGGCCTGTTCCTCATCACTGACCTGCTCCTGCTATCCTGTTCCTCATCGCCAACCTGCTCCTGCAGTCCTGTTCCTCATCACTGACCTGCTCTTCATTACTGTACTGCAGGCCTGTTCCTCATCACTGTCCTGCTCCTGCAGTCCTGCTCCTCATTACTGACCTGCTCCTGCCAACCTGTTCATTATCGCTGTCCTGCTCCTGCCATCCTGTTCCCCATCGCTGTGCTGCAGCCCTTTCTCTGTCTCCGTCTCTTCCTTCTCATCACCCCTTTCCCTCCATCCATTCATCCACCCCGCAGTCTGGGCAGACGCAGGGAGCTCAGGAGAGAAGCTGTTTAAGCCGGAGGGTGTCAAGTGTTTCCCAACCTCACCATGTTCCTCTTTTTGTGTTATCCATGGGTGGGTGGTCAGGACAGGCGGAGCAGGGAGGAGCTGGAGCGGAGGTGCAGGAGGTGCAGAGGAGGTTTTATTCAGCTTTGAGTTCTCCTCCCTCCGAGCGTTTGTCTCTCCTGCCCGGCGAAACTCCCACCCCCACACCCCCAACGCTGACCTTCCAGCTGTGAGTGGTGCAGGGCATCATTTATCCCAACAAATTAGCCACTTCACACCCCCTCTACTACACGCTCTCTCTCTCTCTCTCTCTCTTTTTCCCCTCTCTCTCTCTCTCTCTCTCTTTCTCTCTCTCTCTCTCTGTCACTCTCTTCAATTAAATTAAATTCAACAATGATTTATTGCCATTACATATTTCAATGCGTTGCCAAAGATTTACATAAACATTAAATATATTAAGCTACAAAACAGTAGACTAGCATTCTCTCTCTATCTCTCTCTCTCTCTCTCTCTCTCTCTCTCTCACTCTCTCACTCCCACTCCCTCTCTATCTCTCAATCTCTTTCAATTCAATTTGATACAATTCAAGAATGCCTTATTGGCATTGCATATCACAATGCATTTTCAAAGCTTTACGTAAACAGGTTAAACTACAGAACAGTTTACACTCTCTCTCTCTCTGTTTCTCTCTCTCTCCCTCCCTCGCTCTCTTCCAGATTGCACGCATCTCTTCAGAACAATGCTGCGCTCCTGTGTTGATGTGCAGAGGGCAGGCAGTAAATGGGCTCTTTGTGAGACGTTGGGTCGGAGGAAGGCCTGGCGGTGTGTGCCAGGCCCGGCTCGGCCGAGTCTCCGAGTCCGTCTTCCCTTCCCCTTTCGCTTTTGTCTCCTTTAAAACTTCATTTCCTTCGTCTCCACTCATTGCATCTCCTTAGCTGTCTCCTCCTGGGAATTCTTCGCATTGGGGGACTTTGTTTCTCACCACTGTTTGAGAGTAGTTTTTTTTTTTTACCTGGTGTGCTTGTTAATCGGGGCCTCTGTTACCCTGTAAAACGTATTTTGTAAAAACTGTGATGCGAATAATATTGAATTGAACCGTTATCTCTCAGCTTAAGCTGGGGGTGTGTGTGTGTGTGTGGGGGGGGGGGGGGACTTTACATGAAGTTGATTGTGATTCATATTTACATAATGGTTTCTATAGGCATTGAACCCACAATCAAACTGTTGCTATGCAAGACCCCACTGCCCCTATAAGTGACAGCTGTCTTAATCGTTCTGGGACTCTCCCGCGTAATAAAAAGGACGTTGAATAAAATCATTATGACCTCATGGAAATGTGATAACGTTGCTACAACATTGTAAAACGTTGCTACAACATTGTAAAAACGTTCGGAGGAGGCCAGGTGCTGGCTGGGACACCCCAATCCCGGTTTGGCGTGGGATGGTGGGGATGGGAACTCCCGGAGGAGTCGGGGGGAGCGGGCCGTTTATCTGGGAAGAGGAGCGGCCGTAAAAACACAGCCGCGCGTCACTCGGATACGGCGGGGGAGGGAGACTGTTTATTTTTAATTACACTGTGATATAAAAAGACTGTTGTAAAAAGTCTAGTTGTGAAACTGCCAGTGTCAGGTAGCGTGATGTTTCTTTCCGGCAGAGCTCAAAGTGCTTCGTTCAGAAACGCTTGGGTGGCTCAACACTGCTTTATTTCCGTAGATGAGGGAAGGAACTTCATTTACAATTTGTTAATTTGTTAATATGTTGTTTTCCATGTCGTTTTTCACTGCTGATGCCTGTTGGAAGCAAGAAAGGTTTAAAGATGTATAGGGCCGGCTTCACGGACAATGATTAAGCTTAGTTCTGAAGTTAATTCTGTTTTGTATGGAGATTTTAGTCTAGGAGTAGGCTTAATCTGCGTCTGCACATTTGTCTGTTAAATATGGACATTTCAAAAGTCCAAAATCCCCCCGTTGTCTCTCCCTTTCTCTCTCATTCCAGCACTCTTTCTCTTCATTGTTTTTTTCTCAAAGGCAATATCTTCAACGACTGCATGGAAAGGCCTTCAGACCTGATGGCCATTGACAGCTAACCTTTTGCGGATTGATTTATTTCTAAAACAGTCATCTGTTTTCACGGCTCCACAGAGGATGCTCTGGGTCTCTGCAGCATCTCTCCTGGCTTGGTCATTACTCCAGTATGAACAGGAGCCTGCATTGGAGAGACACAAGTGCTGTTTAATCCCCATGAGAGGAAGGTGGGTTTAGGTTGTTTGGGTTTTTTTGGTCTGTTGTTACATTGGTTTCTCCTAATTGGGAACCTGCACACTGCACACTGGTTACCAGTTATCGTCAGTGAGAGATACGCCTGAATGAAAAAAGCTCAGGAAAAATGTAATGAATTTTGAATGCTTTTTAAAATTCAGGGCTGATGAGAAAATTCTGTGCCTACTAGTATAGTGCCTAACTGTTTGCTGTGAAGACAGGGCACCTACCAACGCAACGAGAACCTCCGATATTGGCGAGTAAAATCAGAGAAACCAATTCAAATTGTAAAAAAATGTGGGGAAATCTATATTTTCTCTGAATGAGTGGGGATTGAGATACAGGGCTGTCTCGGGGAAAAAAACGGGACGTCTGGTCACCCTGATTTAAGAGCATAACGTGGGAATCTCAGATGAATCGCTCTCTCTCTCTGTCTGCCTCTCTCTCTCTCTCTCTTTCTCACACAGAGTTTACTGTCTCAGTGAAAGGACTCGGTGCAATGACTCACGGTCAGACACAGAGGAATGCCGACAAGCGTCCGGCCTGTGGTCATCGTTCGGTCGGGGACGTACGGAAATGACCGCGTTTCCTTATTTAACCAGCGGCTCATCCTCTCCGTGCTCAGGGCCGGCCCTCCGTCTGCCCACGTCTTCTGATTCAGCTTCCTGTCACTGCTCACGATGTCCCCCGCTACTGCTTCACATTTACGGTTTAGTCATTAGGCCTTTCCGCCCAATCGACGTGCAAATATAGCCGCGGACATCCGCTAGTGGGGCTGCCTAGCCGCTCCTGTAACGTAGCGGTTAAGGTGCATGACCGGGACCCGCGAGGTCGGTGGTTCTAATCCCGGTGTGGCCACGATAAGATCCGCACAGCCGTTGGGCCCCCAGAGCAAGGCCCTCAACCCTGCGTAGCTCCGGGGGAGGACCGTTTCCTGCTTAGTCTAATCATGTCGCCCTGGATAAAAGCGTCCGCCAAATGCCGTTAATGTAATGTAACGTAATGAATTCATTCGGCCTCACAGCCGGGATAGCTGAGCTTGAGTTTGTCAGTTCGTCCCTCACCACGTTGGTGTCAGAAGTGTGGGAATGAGAAGGCGAGGCTTCGGTGGGGAGGGAGGGCGTCTCGGAATGGACGTCAGCCTGTGAGTGGCGTGTGAGTGTGAGGTCAGCTCTGGGTAAGTAGTATAGCGATCCACGAGTGGGGCTGCCTAACTGATCTGTTAGAGGTGAATTCATCTTTAATCTTTATCATGGTGGTTAGTGCAGCTGCTCTCACCTGGGAAGCCCAAATTCGTGGCTTGCCAGGTAATCGCTTGCCAAGATACGTTTCACCTGCCAGGCAAACACCACTACAGCTAGATATAGGCAGTTACAAAACAAATTGTTCACGCAACATCAAGGTGTTTGCCTCAAGGACTGCGAAATAACGGGAGGAGACGGGTTTGTTTTTGTCGGGTTTTTTTTATTTTAGTCGAAACATTGAATGGTGTGTTTTTAGAAATTTGTCGAAAGCAAACTTGAGTCTGCCTCTGGCTGATTGTGCTGTATCTTGTGACCTCAACCTCTGACCTCTGACCTCTGACCCTTGAAAAGATTTGGGTCAATGTGCCACCTGTAAGCGGCAGGCGTTTCTGGGGGTGAGGAAACCCGGATAAAAGGTTGCAGCGCACTGCATCTGCAAGCTCTCACATGCGTGCCGCTGCCAGCATGCTCGGCAACTGCGCAAGCGCTAAACCACGGCGCGTCGACGTGTACGTGATCGAGTTGCACATAAACTCCCTCTGTCACAAAACCGAATTAGACAAGAATGTGGCCTTGCTTTAAGTTTACACTGCCGCTTATCTTTAAGAGTATTTTTACGTGCGTGTTAAAGACCTGCAGAGGACGCTTTGTCTGTTTTTGTCTTTCTTCTCGTTTTTATAAGGCCATCGGTTCAGATTCCTGTCTGAAATACGCTCTGTAATGTGCAGGTGGAAATAGCCCGAGGTTTCATCACAGGGAAACAGCGTGGAGGCCCTGTCCGCACACTGCCAGAACCAGAGACAGGCTCTGTTTGTTCTTGTCCAGACTCTTTACACACTGCGATCTCACACGGCTCCCAGGAAACGGGTCGCCCGTAGCATGTAGCGAATCATTACAGAGCGAACATGTGAGCCGTTCCCTGCGCACAGCCCTCCCCTCCTCCCTCTCCACCTCTTTTCTTTTACCACCCCGTCCGTCTTTTTCCCCCTCTTCTCTCGTCTCTTCCAGTCCTCTGCCCTCCTTCTTCTCCTCTCCCGGTCTTACCGCCGAACCCACTCCTCCTCTCTCCTCTCTCCTCTCTCCTCTCTTCTCTACACCTCAGAAGTTCTCCCCCTGTTTCTCTCTCCTCTTTTCCCTCCCCTTCTTCCCTCCTCCCTCCGACCCGTGTGTTAAAATGCGGTCGGAGAAGAGCGGGGTGGAGCGGAGGAATGAAAGTTGGGGAAATTAGCCGAACAATGTGAGAGAACGGGCCCTCCGAGGAATTCTCCCTCTCCTCTCCCCAGATTCTTGGCGGCTTTCCAGCTAATGTTAGCGCTCATGAGCTGAAGCTGGGCACCGGCCAACAGATACCCTTGAGGGCCACATTCCAGTCTGGCAAGGCCCTGGTTTTAACACTATTAATACCCAGAAATCCAGGCCCTCTGCTGAACGCACCCGTGTGCAACACCCATCTTCTTTCAAACGATAAAAAAAATATCAGTCGGTTTCGTTATTTTTGCTTGAAACAGCGACTGCATGAAACTACATGAAGTCAAATCAATGCAAGTGCTTGTGTTTCCTTTCCAGAAATGCTAGCTTGGAGACATGAGGTTGTTGCAGCATAAAAAAAATTTAAAAAAACTTTTTTTAAAGCAAGAATGCACTTGTGCACTTGAATGCACTGTTGCATTCCGTACTCCCACTGAGGGATATGGATCAAGAGTTCCAAAGACTGTGTTTTTGTCAAACTGTGTCTGCCACGGGCACGTTGAATTGCATGGAATAAAAATATTCCCCTCGAAGGTGACGAAAGAGGACCACCACTGAGCGAACTGCTGCTGGCCCTTTAACTCGCACAATGACTTCATACATACATTTAATTAGCTTAACTTCTTATGGAAGGTCTGCAAAGTTTCTTACGTTCACACTCCCGGTCCACCGCGTTTAAAGTCTTCCTAAGCAGCGTTGCCATGTGAACAGCCCTGCGGTGACGTCGTGTTGGACCTGGTTTCCTCTTGGCCCCAAATAGCACCAACCCAAGTCTGTCTTCCTCCTTTAGTACTTTTTTCCTGTCTTTTTTCATGTCGGCCACACTCAGGTACCACAAAAAAGTTTTTGTAGCGCTGAATGTTTCACCGGTGAAGTGAGGTCAGCATTTGTTATTTCGCTGATTGTGTCAGAGAGAAGGCACATGATGTCTCGCTCGCTCACAAATCCTTGTGTTTAAGAGTGTTGCAGCCTATTTATTTGGTTAAAAAGTACAATATGCTACTGCACAGAACTAGATTATACCAACTAATAGCATTACCACATAACATGAAGTGAAAGAGGAAGCACTGCGAAGAATAGGCAGCTGTTACTGGAACATCCATTGCCCTCTACGTTTTATTTATATTTATCTGATTACTTCTGATTCAGAGTCTTGTGAGCAAACGACTGGTACTCCATGGAAGGTTGTGTGTTGTAGTCTCAAGTACATTCATATTACATGTATAAGGAACAACGGTATTGATACATCGATTTGTAGTAACATGATAAAAAAAACATATTAACATATTGTGATCACAAGCGCCAGATAGAACTGGAAATATCATGCAAGTCCACAGTATTGGAGCGATGACATGCATAGGAACACATAGCACTAAGGAAATGTCTGAAGGAAATTCTTAGGAGAGAGAAGAGTCTCAGCTTCTGGGTCCACATAGCAACAGTACATGAAGAGGTTCGGTCTCGGACAGAAGAACAGTGACTCCGACAGTCTTTTGAAGAAGCCTTGAGGTGTATCACTCACTAGGCCCTGGTCCTTATCTTTGCTGTGCAGGTAGCAGTTGAAATTGTACTTCCCTCTAGGGTCTTTCAGCGAACTTATCCCTGGTTATGGGTATGCACTTTGTTGTACGTCGCTCTGGATAAGAGCGTCTGCCAAATGCCATTAATGTAGTGTAATGTAATGTAACTAGCAGTGCGTGGGTCGGTGTTGCTGAGGTGTACAGCTGCTTCTCACTCGTGGAAGTGGAGGCCATATTCACGGGAGAGCCACCAAATGTCCCTTTAGGCCACCGTAACTCTCTGACCTTTACACAGAGGTGCCTCGTGTGAGAGGAAGAGCACAGAGGGAAAAGAAGGTGAAGCAGAAAGACAGAAAGAAGAGGAGAGACAGAAGAAGAAGAAGAAGAAGCACAATTCGAGCTGAAAGGGAGGGTGGGATTCGGAGAGACAAAAACGGAACGCCTTCTTCCTTTGTCCCTGCACAGACGGCCGGGGCGAAACCAGAGATCCCGGCTCTTTGTGGTTCAGCCTTCTGGGTCTGGCCCTTGGCCCCCTAAAAGAGAAAAAAGCCTCCCTGGTGCACTTGTCTGCTTGCCACCGGCTGTGCTGCAGATTTCTGGCTAAATGAGATGCACAGTCTGTCTCTGTGGTCTGCAGATTTACTGTCTGGGGAAAGAGGTGGAAAAGAGGTCCTTTCGCACCACTGATCTGCTGTAAGAGACAGGGCAGGGTCAGACTAATCTATGCTAATTTTTTCAACAAAAAATGTGTTCAGCTTTTAAAAGAATGGAAACGTTCAGAGCTGTAAATCTGGCTTTGCAGGGATTATTATTCACGCGTGCCTCCTTCAAAAGCCTTTTTTTTGTGTTGTTACGGCCATTATTTCACAAGTGTTAACGGATTGGGAGCTTCAGAAAGGCGCCACTGTTCTCTGCGGGTTCCCGAGCAAACATGTCAGGCTGGTACCAAAAGCTGGAGCCTCTCTCGCTCCCACGCGGACGCTGGGATGCTCCTGTCCCGCTGGGTGGTGACTGCAGGATAGGCGCACGGCTGGGGTGATGACACCCCCTGCTTTTTGACTGTGCAGAGCTGGTTTATTGGAGTGGTCCCACAATGCCACAGGGCCGGCGTTGCCTGGGATTTTAATTCATTTTGCCATGGAGGCCCCGGTGACCTCACACCCGAGACCCCTGCCAGGGCAGGTCAGCTGACACAGAGGGGGGGCAGTTGTCAGGGGGTTCGAGGTTCTGACCTCTCCGGCCAACCAGACGGGGGAAGCACTGATGGACAATGAGGCAGGAGGAATGAAAGAAAAAGAGAAGTGGGTTGTATTTTATTTTTTTTATTTCTACTCAGGCGGGGGGTGGACTTAAAGATTCCGTGGGTCAGGGCAGTTAAACGGCATGACGTTCTGAGTTTTGTTTGGAGCTCACCGCCATTTTGTTTGGGGTTCAGTGCGCTGAAGTCATAACACTTGTTTGGTGGGAAGGAAAAAGTGTCCCATTTACAAATAAAAAATACATACTTTGCTGCTGGTGGTTATGTGTTTTGGTTGGTGGTTGGTGACAGACACACTGGAAATGGTTTGGGCTAAACTGTTTCCATGGCACCACAAATGGATGAAAGCTATTGGCTTGATTGTGTAATCAGGGATGGGATCAATTGCATTTCAATTCAGCCATTATAAGAAACTCAAGTGATTTCAATTCATGACTGAATTGACATGGAATTGACCTCAACTCTGCTGGGAATATGCTGAACCTTTTTTTTAAAGACATAAAAGAACACACAGTTCTGCTCTTTTTAATTTGTCTGGAAAAGCAGAGCGAGAAGCAGATAAGGACGGTTCACAGCTCAGAAGCTGCCATGTCAGGGGGGTTGAATGCCCGCCTGCAAAGGGAGAGACATACACACCAACAAACTTTCACACGTCTGGCCAACAGAGGTTCTTAACCGCTTTCTTTTTAGTTATTATTTTTTTTGGCATTAGGCGTTTGATATGCAGTACACAGACTTTCTTGGTTGTAAATCACAGTGCTACCACTTTTTTCAAACAAAGCAGTTAAGACTTGTTAGAGATCTCTCGTCGGTGCTGTGGCATGCCTTTGGATATCTTTTTACATCACCCTTTAGATACCTCCTGTCCACCGTGAATAAACCTGTAGTGTTGATATAAGGAATTGGGGGGGGGGGGGGGGGGGGTTGGAATCGGTTTTTTTTTTGGCATCAGTCAGTGTTCTTGCCGTTGATGTTGACGTTGTGGCCCTCTATGTTAACATGCTAAAGCAGCTAGTAAGATAAAAGGAAGCGAACAACATTTTTAAGCAGATACTTCACGCAAGTAGACCTCTATCACTAGGAAACCTATGACAAGCAAGAATTGCAAGACATCCACTTGTGCTGCTTTTTGACAGGTGCTAGGAGTCAATAATACATAAGGCCAGACTGGATGGATGTCAAAAGCACAACATTCCTCAATAAAAATTGAAACCTAACCAACAAGAACAGTCCACAATGACAGTCCTCAACCTGCCAACTCAGCACTAACGAAAGCTGTTGGATCATTTATGAATCCCCATGGCTATTGGATGTGTGCCCCAAGTTCTGAAAATGAAATAATATCTACTTTATACTGAAATATGTATATATAAACCTGCTGGACCAATTTCCTTTTGTGAATTTTTTTTTCTTCAACCATGTGGGCTTTCTGTTTTTCATTGGCTGTGCAATGGGTATGAGTGGGCCTTTTTTTTTCCTTTTGACGTTTGAAAATGATTGGACGGGGAATAACGTTTGAAAATTTTGTTGCAATTCACTTCCCGGTTTGTTATTCTTAGTCGGGGGAGAGCTCCTCAGTTCCGTCGTAGCTGTGAATGCACTTCGAAGAGAGCAAGAAGCAACGAGAAGGAGCGACGCAATGAGAAGGTGGTTCACAGTCATTTTAGTGGAGATTATAAGGGAGAGACGATCGCGAAAAAGTTCTACCGAGTCAAGCTATAGGATCCGGGTTTTCTTTATTGGGAAGGTGTACAGTAGGATATGACTCGGTATAATTTGCCACACAATTTGGAGCTAATGTCATTTCCCCGTGCATTCATAACGCCGTGGAACTGCGTGGATTCTTCCACTGGAGTTGCGTTCTGGCTGCGGGATCGATACAGTGGCTGGAGGATTGCAGTGCCCAGCGACGCCAGGCCTCTGTCGGACGACACTCGCTCGATTCACCACTGCTCGCCTGCCCGTAGGTGAGTCGACGCCGTGCGTGTTATGGACCCATAACCTTTCAAAGAAAGGAAAAATGTTGTGTTTAATAGCAGTGGGTTAATTGTTTTGTGGGGAAAGCGAATTGAATATTGTCGGTCAAACCTGAAGGTAGTATTCAAGCTACTTATTGGGTTGCTGTATATGTGTGTCTGCTGAATGTTTTTGGAATGCCCAAGTCAATATTTTTCAAGTAGCCTAGCAATAATCTGCGTGCTTTAAAATAGAGTGGATAGTTAGCCAACTCCTGTTCATAGTTGGCTCTGGCCCCAAGACATTGTGAGTAAAAACAAAGTTAATAATTTTGGGATGTCACTGTATTATGTAGACTGTCTGGCACAGGTTAAATGTTATAGTATATCCATACTATAACATTTAAGCCTGCATTAGACTATTTAGGTGCGTTAGGTGTTGCTGTGGAAGAACACAGCTTGGCTGTTGTGGTCATGACTGCTGCTCAGAATAGTTTCTTTTCAGAAAAGACGTCCTAAACTGTACCGAAACAAAGGGATGAAGTAAATTTGGGAAAGTGAATGTTGTACGGGTGGGGTTTGGGTTGTTGGGCGTTATCGTCTTTGAGGTTACCGCACAATTACCACTGTGGCAGGAGAGGAAGTGGAGGAAAGGGCCGGCTTGCTGCAGGACACCCGTAATTGTAATCAAAATAGCAGTCAGTCATAATCCTGCCACCCTAATAGCCCCGAGATAGCATCGGAGGTGGCCCGTTTCAAGGAGAAGGTCTCTCCAGCTGCGGTCTGCCGTATCGGTATGGAAACTGGCCCCGCCCCGGCCCGCCCCCAGCCTCCGCCTCTGGGTCCACTCTGCTTTGTTCTGCCACAGAGTTTCACATTTTTGAAAAACATTCGTTTCCTCCTTTGAAGTTTACTGGACACACATTCCTATTATTCAGTGACAGCTTCCTGTCTGGGGCAGGAGGGATAGGTGTGTGCAGTGTGTAGGATGAAACCGGGGGCCTAGTCGAGGATGTGCAAATTCAGGGGGAGAGAAAAAATAACAAAAAGAAAAATAAGATAAAGGAAGGCGATGTGAAAGGAGAAACAATGGGAACGAGAGACAGCTGATGACACACGGTAGGAGAGGAAAGGTTTTGGGGGGTATGACAGCAGGAGTGTCCAGCAGGTTGTTGTCCCGGCAGCCGGGGAAGACCGGGCAGGTTATCGTACGACATCACACATCCTCAGGGCCCACACGGGTGCCAGCCGAAATCGCAGAGCAAACAGTGACTGTGCGCAAACGCCACCAGCAGCACTCGCCCCGTCTGCAGAACCACTTTCCGTTTTTTGATAATTTTCATGTACTTAACCCCCTCCCGTTTTTATGTTGGAAAGCTTTTTGGAAAGTATTTGTATTTGTATTTGTAGCTTGTCCCATTGGAGCAACTTCCTGCATACATTTGTGAGAGTGCAAAACTCGGACGAGTTCGTCAGATCCCGGTGCTTCCCACGCGGTCAACCTGAAGAGCTGAAATGAGCTAGGTAGCCATTTTGGTGCACCTACGGCGCAGATACAATGCAAGGCCTTGTGATCCCTTTCTTTATTTTTTAAAACATGTTTTTTTTTCAGGATTCCCAATCATATTTATGTCAGCGCCCAGTTCTGTGGTCTCCGCTGTCGATTCAGAAGCTGGTGCTCATCTCTGAACCACGTGATGTCAGCCACCACTTCTTCTCGCACCGCCATTGGTCAATCGGGTTTGTGCAGACATGGGTCCAAGGTACAGGGCGCCCGTCATGTCCGTATGCATTTCGACAGTGACACCACGGGCTATAATTCCTCCACGATTCCGCATACCGGCTGCTGCAATTACGTACATCCGTATCGCGTGCACTGTGTAGGAATTATATCCCGTTAAAATTGTCCAAATACTTATGGACCTCACTGCGGGTTAACGGGCGCCGGATCAACCAGCGGGTGCCGTCATCCTGGCTGTCTGAAGCCCTCCCATCCCTGGGTGACCCTAGGGCCCATTTGGCTTCACCCTGGGGGGCTGTATGGAGATGTAGCCAGGAAGCCCCTGCCAACTGAAAACCGTTCTTTTCTACCTGGGCAATGAGAAGCCAGTTATGTGGTTCTCTGGGCACGTTCGTTAGTGTGGGGGGTGTTTCTGTGCGAAGGACTAACTGTTGTGGCTGGAAATTCCTCCCAAGTAGAATGGTACCTCTGTGGGGAGTGTGGTTTCAGGAACTCCTCCATCTAATCTCAGTCTAATAATGTGGGTTCTTCAAAGGTGGTTGTTTTGTGAGTGTCTACACGAGAATGCTATGTGAGAATGTGAGTTCTAGAACTGGCAGGTCTCTGAAAATCTGAAACATGAAGACTACTACAGCTGGTGTGTGTTCTCAGTGTGTTGATCATGATTTTTTAAAGTTTGACACTGGGTTCTAGTCCAGACAACACACACACACACACACACACACACAGACACGCTTTCAGACACAGGCTGGCGTGTTGCTGAAAACAACAAAAACAAATCCCCCCTGACAACCAGGTCCCTGGGAGGTGGGAGAGGTGTGGAGAGCCTTCTTATCAGGGGTGATGAAGCGATGTCACGCTGAAGGAAGAGATTAACGCCGTCTGGATTCTGCTCGTGCTGGAGGTGTCGGCTGCCCCCATCTTCAAACGGAGCGCAGACAGAGGGTGTCGGCTGCGTGTGAGGCGGGAGTGAGCGGGTATGAGGTGTGCGGCCTGACGCTCCCACGCTCTGCAGCGAGGTCAGTGTGTGAGGAGGTGATCTGCTGGATGTATCCTGAACGGGATTAGAGTCCAGCACATTGGGCTAGAACAGGGGTCGGCAACCCTGGTCCTGGAGAGCCGCAGGGTGTGCTGGCTTTCGTCTCCACCTCAAAATAAGCAACCGATTCAGACCCAAGAAACCAGGCGAGGTGAGTTAACTGTGTAATCAACGGCTTTCATTGATCAATTAATGCCAAGTAACAACGAACGCCAGCACACCCTGCGGCTCTCCTGGACCAGGGTTGCCGACCCCTGGGCTAGAAGGTTGTAGGTTTGAATCCCGATGTGTCGTAAGTCAACTTTGACAGGCATGTCTGCTCTTATGGGAGTCTGTGTGCACATTTACAGGTCAGACGGCAAGTCTCAGTGACACAACCATCAGCAGATAAGCAGTGTGAAATGAAATTAAGTGCGGGCTGGCGCTCACAGGGAGACAGACGGACAGACGGGCAGGCAGCCGGAGCCTGATTGTGTGACATTTTTACAGAGGCTTGCGGCTCACTGAGAGGGTTGCGGGACGATTCTCTAATCTCTGACAGCAGGCCGTTTTTCATCGTTGTGTTTTTGGGAGTGAAGGAACACTGTCTGGCTGATGTACACCCAGTGCCATACTCTCTCCCTCTCTCGCTCCATCTGCCTCCCTCAGGGTCACAAACTCTCATGTTTACGGGATGCCCCCGCCCCCTTCCTCCAGTTCTCTCCAGGTCCCTGAGTCCAAACCAAATTCTGCAGACACAACTTCCTGTGAGAGGACAGCTTTCTGCCCGTCTGCCAGGGCATTGAGGAGTCAGAAGCGCAAGGACCCTGAGTTGACCTTCATAAATACATCAGTCATTCTGTCTGTCTTTCTGTCTGACTGTCTGAGTGTCTAAAACAGACACGCAACGCAGGGCATCTTTAAGCCAAGCCTAATTACTTCCAGGCTGTTACATTTCACCGGCTGCTGTTTGTGGAGCCTCGTGTAAACTGTTCCAGTAAGCAGCAACGCTCTCCCCTTAAACAGATAGTTTTCTGCTTTAACTGCAACAGGTCTGTTACATATTTGAATCCAAAACCTTTACGTATTTGACCCAGGTCTGGTGTGGTGTCTGTGTGCAGTGTGGAGCTCAGTGAGGAGCCCTGGCTCTGTTGTGGTGCTCTGTGTGCAGTGTGGGGCTCAGTGAGGAGCCCTGGGTCTGGTCTGGTGCTCTGTGTGCAGTGTGGGACTCAGTGAGGAGCCCTGGCTCTGGTTTGGTGCTCTTTGTGCAGTGTGGGACTCAGTGAGGAGCCCTGGGTCTGGTGCTCTGTGTGCAGTGTGGGACTCAGTGAGGAGCTCTGGGTCTGGTGCTCTGTGTGCAGTGTGGGACTCAGTGAGGAGCCCTGGCTCTGGTTTGGTGCTCTGTGTGCAGTGTGGGACTCAGTGAGGAGCCCTGGATCTGGTGTCTGTGTGCAGTCTGGGACTCAGTGAGGAGCCCTGGCTCTGGTTTGGTGCTCTGTGTGCAGTGTGGGACTCAGTGAGGAGCCCTGGGTCTGGTGTCTGTGTGCAGTGTGGGACTCAGTGAGGAGCCCTGGGTCTGGTGCTCTGTGTGCAGTGTGGGACTCAGTAAGGAGCCCTGGCTCTGGTTTGGTGCTCTGTGTGCAGTGTGGGACTCAGTGAGGAGCCCTGGGTCTGGTGTCTGTGTGCAGTGTGGGACTCAGTGAGGAGCCCTGGGTCTGGTGCTCTGTGTGCAGTGTGGGACTCAGTAAGGAGTCCTGGCTCTGGTTTGGTGCTCTGTATGCAGTGACTCAGTGAGGAGCCCTGGGTCTGGTGCTCTGTGTGCAGTGTGGGACTCAGTGAGGAGCCCTGGGTCTGGTGTCTGTGTGCAGTGTGGGACTCAGTGAGGAGCCCTGCATCTGGTGTCTGTGTGCAGTGTGGGACTCAGTGAGGAGCCCTGGGTCTGGTGCTCTGTGTGCAGTGTGGGACTCAGTGAGGAGCCCTGGCTCTGGTGCTCTGTGTGCAGTGTGGGACTCAGTGAGGAGCCGTGAGTCTGGTGTTCTGTGTGCAGTGTGGGACTCAGTGAGGAGCCCTGGGTCTGGTTTGGTGCTCTGTGTGCAGTGTGGGACTCAGTGAGGAGCCCTGGGTCTGGTGTCTGTGTGCAGTGTGGGACTCAGTGAGGAGCCCTGGGTCTGGTGTCTGTGTGCAGTGTGGGACTCAGTGAGGAGCCCTGGGTCTGGGCGTAGCCTTCAGCACTGCAGGTCTCTCACACAGGGAAATAACAGAGGAGGCCAGGGGAAATGTCTTTGTTCTGCTGATGTCAAAACAAAAGGCTTTGCAGTGAATTGTTCGTGACCTGTTAAAATGTTCACAATTTCAGCCTACGTGGAGCTAATCTACTGGTATTTTCATAGGATGAGAGAGAGAGAGGCCCCCCTTCTCTCTTTCTCTCTCTCTCTCCATCTCCCTGGATTCATGTTCAGACTAAGCCAGCTGTCAGGACCCTAAACTCACTGGGGTTGAGGAATGGAGAGATTTGTAATGTAAAGCTAAATTAAGTCACAGCCCTTCAGCGCGCATAAAAGCCAGCCAGTGTACCAACGTCTTGTGTTACAATGACCCCAATTATGACATTCCCCTCCCCCCCCCATCTTTTTTTTATTCTTTAAACCGGATAATGAATTGTTGGAATGTTCATTATCCTCTTACAGTTTATTCTTCTGCTGCTCAGTCTCTCAGCTCGCGGTATCATTTCATTTCTGGAGCGGCTGAGAGGGAAGTGGAAAACGCAGAGGGCGGCTGGATTGACTTGCTGAGTGGCTGTTTTTCTTTTTAAACCGCGGTGGTGTGACAGGAGAGGAACGCACACACACGCCGGAGAACGTCCTAACGGCGCAGAGCTGTCACCGACGGGTTCCCTCAAACACGCCGGCACGATTGTTACGATTGCGTAAACCTCGCCGCAAATAATACACGCTCTTCGGAAATATCGATTACCGTTTCGCTCTTGATTGATATCGTTCGGAAAGGCAGACGGGGTTCCCGGGGTTGAACGAGGCGCTCGCGGTGTGTAAACGCGCAGAGCGTGGTAAGGAGGTGCGGGCTGAGGAGCTCCACCGGAGAGCCGATGACTACGGCGGACGCCCGGGGAGCTGTATGAAGCGTCGTGAGTCAGCGTTACGCACGGGGAGCTGTATGAAGCGTCGTGAGTCAGCGTTACGCACGGGGAGCTGTATGAAGCGTCGTGAGTCAGTGTTACGCACGGGGAGCTGTATGAAGCGTCGTGAGTCAGCGTTACGCACGGGAGCTGTATGAAGCGTCGTGAGTCAGCGTTACACACGGGAGCTGTATGAAGCGTCGTGAGTCAGCGTTACACACGGGGAGCTGTATGAGGCGTTACGCACGGGGAGCTGTATGAGGCGTCATGAGTCAGCGTTACGCACGGGGAGCTGTATGAAGCATCGTGAGGGAGCGTTACGCACGGGAGCTGTATGAGGTGTTACGCACGAGGAGCTGTATGAGGCGTTACGCACGGGGAGCTGTATGAGGCGTTACGCACGGGGAGCTGTATGAGGCGTTACGCACGGGGAGCTGTATGAGGCGTTACACACAGGGAGCTGTATGAAGCGTTACGCACGGGGAGCTGTATGAGGCGTTACACACGGGGAGCTGTATGAAGCGTTACACACGGGGAGCTGTATGAGGCGTTACACACAGGGAGCTGTATGAAGCGTTACACACGGGGAGCTGTATGAGGCGTTACGCACGAGGAGCTGTATGAGGCGTTACGCACGGGGAGCTGTATGAGGCATTACGCACGGGGAGCTGTATGAAGCGTTACGCACGGGGAGCTGTATGAGGCGTTACACACGGGGAGCTGTATGAAGCGTTACACACGGGGAGCTGTATGAGGCGTTACACACAGGGAGCTGTATGAAGCGTTACACACGGGGAGCTGTATGAAGCGTTACACACGGGGAGCTGTATGAGGCGTTACACACAGGGAGCTGTATGAAGCGTTACACACGGGGAGCTGTATGAGGCGTTACACACGGGGAGCTGTATGAGGCATTACGCACGGGGAGCTGTATGAAGCGTTACACACAGGGAGCTGTATGAAGCGTTACACACGGGGAGCTGTATGAAGCGTTACACACAGGGAGCTGTATGAAGCGTTACGCACGGGGAGCTGTATGAGGCGTTACACACGGGGAGCTGTATGAAGCGTTACACACGGGGAGCTGTATGAAGCGTTACACACAGGGAGCTGTATGAAGCGTTACACACGGGGAGCTGTATGAAGCGTTACACACGGGGAGCTGTATGAAGCGTTACGCAGGGGGAGCTGTATGAAGCGTTACACACGGGGAGCTGTATGAAGCGTTACACACGGGGAGCTGTATGAAGCGTTACACACGGGGAGCTGTATGAAGCGTTACGCACGGGGAGCTGTATGAAGCGGCGTGAGCGAGCGTTACGCACGGGAGCGTCGGGCGGCTGGAGCAGGAGCCGACAGGCTCGGGCGGCACGGCTGCTGTGCAGCTTGGCCGCGCCTCCCGCTCACATTCTTCCCGCCGCGCCCGCGAGAGACAGATGTGCTTCCCGCAGGGAAGGGCACAACCCCCGTCACTCCACTCTGTACAGGCCCGTTTAAGGCCTGCCACCTATTGACCATGATTACCCACAATGCATTTCCCCCCCGCTTTCATTTGATCACAGCGGTGGAGTGAGTATGAAAGGGGGGGGGGGCCCCCCCATGGATTCTAGTCCAGGGCATTGTGGGATAGGTCCACTCGGAAGTGCCCGAACGGAGAGTCATTCCATTGCAGTCTGCTCCTGACAGACAGTGGGCCGTGGCGATGAGCTACGTAATCTCAGAGTCCAGAAGAGAGAGGGGCGTGTTGCTGGGGGGGGGGGGGCTTTGGGTAAAATGACGTGAAGGGCCTCGGGTTGCTGGGAATGGAGGGATGAGGGAGAGGTGTGTGATGGTGTGCCAGCCTGCTCTGTAGGATGAACACAGCGGAGAGGGAGAAAAAGGCAGCCCAAGATCGGAGAGATGAAACAGACAATATCCACAGGCAGCAGAGAAGAGGCCTAATTGCATAAGAAATTGGAGTGAGAACGGATGCCGGAGGAAGAGGGAGAGAGAAAGGGATGAGCAGCAGGATGGCGGTATTAAAGTGCGCTATCTGAGATCCGCGGCGTTCAGACAGCGGGGAGGGCTGGGCCGTGGCGTGAGCAGAGTCGGTCTTGTTTACCGCCAGATAGCATCGTCAAAACAAGGGCCCTTACGCACGCACAGGGCCGAGAGCTGGCCCTCTCTTTCTCACGGCTAGTCTTCATCTCCGCTGATTCCTCTTTTTATGTCTTTCTTCAAAGACCCGTGTGCGTTGTTGTTGTTTTTTTTTTGTTTTCTTTTTTAGGAATGACGTCGACCGCTCTGAAGGAGCCGGAACGCTGCCTCGTGTAAACGTCTCGGCGGTTTCGTGCTTGCGACTTTTTCAGGGTCAACTGGGATTAATTACGGCACAGGTTAGACTCACACACAGACACACACACACACACACACACACACACCAGACCTTTTCTGTGTAACCGCTAAACTCTCTCTAATCTACAACACACAAGGCCTATCAGACTTTGGAACATTTATCAGAGACACCCTTTTATGAGACGTGGTGTTTCGATGTGGTTTTGGACCGGAAGGTGACTGTGCTCAGGTAGTGGGATGGACAGATGGGAGAGCCATTGGTGCGGATTTTATATAGTCCCTATGTGAGCCATGGCCACGCCCACCACAGACCCTTCCCACGTGCAACATCCTCTCTGTTTCTGACATCACTCTCAGTGCTGCGTCCTGCTCTGACGGCCATAGTCCGACACACACGCACACACACACACACACACACACATATACACACACACACACACACACACACACACACACACACACACACACACCTATACACACACACACACACACACACACACCTATACACACACACACACACACACACACACCTATACACACACACACACACACACACACACACATACACACACACACACACACACACACACACACACACACACACACACACCTACACACACACACGCTGTTCCTCAGTACACACCTGCTCCTCTCATCCAAACACACGCACACACGCGTACACGCAAACCCACACACACACACCCACACACACCCACACACACACACGCACACGCTGTTCCTCAGTACACACCTGCTCTGCTCATCCAAACACACACACACGCGTACACGCAAACCCACATACACACACAAACACACACACACACACCCAAACACACACTTACGCTGTTCCCGATTACACGCCTGCTCTGTTCCTCAAGAGTGAATGGAACACCAATCCTGACCAGTCCTGATGGAAATCTGATTTCTCATTCACCCTTCTATAAATGGTCAGTATGCTGTATGTAACCTGGGCCAGTGATCCCCCGTGATTGGTCAACATACTATAAATCACCTGGGCTGGCGGACGCTCATGATTGGTCAGCATTGTATAAAAGACCTGGCCTGGTGGGTGACTGTGATTGGTCAGCAGCCTGCCAATAAGGGGGGGCGGTGGTCCACTGTGATTGGCTGGCACTGGGTGGCATATTTCTGCGGTGTTGTTCAGGACACTGAGTGCTCCTTCCAGTGCCCCGTCTTTATTAGCTGCTGTAATGATGATCTGTTCTGCCAGGCCATTCCCTGGCACCAGCACACGTGCTAGCAGTGCTCTGTTGTTCTCAACTCCCTGCTCTCTGGCATGTGTGAAGAATAATGGGGAGAAGATTGTGT